>NC_053124.1:37265557-37298057 GCF_010015445.1 Perca fluviatilis
TATATATGTATATGTATATATGTATATGTATATGTATATATGTATATGTAGTGATTAAAACAGGTAAGTGTCCAGAACAAACCAGGACAAGAGGCCAATTACAAAATATAAATTGAGTTTATTCAAAAAGTCGGCATAGATTAAAAACACTAATAGGAAAAGGCCAGCATGGAACTACACAGTAGCGACTTTAGAGGGGAAAGTGCAGTGGCATCGATACAATCACTTTATGGCCCAATATACACAATAAAAGAGCAATAGAACAAAATAATACTACACACTTTAAAACATTAATTTCATGCAAGATATAATAGAAGACAACACCTCAAACCACACTAGCAGGCAACAAGGGGTCTCTAAAGCTATATCTGAGCCTATAACCAGCCTTAGAATTGCACAGCACCCGTCAGCGATATTGCACTTTACCCTTTAATAATAATATTTAAAATGAAAGAAAACGAACAAACCCAACTAAGAAAGAAAACAAATTGTACAAATAAATGCCCGCTACTATAAATGAATGTGGGGAAAAAACAATGACAGACAATGTTGCACTCGCAAACAGACCTTTACGTCATTTAGGTTTCATTCAGACCCGCAGCATGTTTTAATGTCGTTATGACAGATAAATCATTATCTCCGCTCCAAGTTTGAGCTTATCTAAACAGCTGACTGGAATTGTTTTACAGCGCGCCTATACGGCAACCTGTATTCTGTCGCTGCAGTCTTCTGCTCTCGCAAGGCAAAATGTTTGGCCTGCACACATGTACACCCCGCTGCACTTTGCGGGCCGATAGAGACAAAGAGAGAGAGAGAGCGCAAATTACCGGTGTCCCTAAATAACCTCTGCCCTCACCAGGGCCATGACGTCACACCCATTACATATATATATATATATATATATATATATACAGTACAGGCCAAAAGTTTGGACACACCTTCTCATTCAATGTGTTTCTTTATTTTCAGATTCTCACTGAAGGCATCAAAACTATGAATGAACACATATGGAATTATGTACTTAACAAAAAAGTGTGAAATAACTGAAAACATGTCTTATATTTTAGATTCCTCAAAGTAGCCACCCTTTGCTTTTTTTGATAACTCTGCAAACCCTTGGTGTTCTCTCAATGAGCTTCATGAGGTAGTCACCTGAAATGGTTTTACCTTCACAGGTGTGCTTTGTCAGGGTTCATTAGTGGAAGTTTTTCCCTTATTAATAAAAAAAGCAAAGGGTGGCTACTTTGAAGAATCTAAAATATAATATATATATATTTTTTATTTTTATTTCTTCTCGGAGGAGTGTGGGGGGGAGGGGTGGTGGTGTCTTTTTCAGACCTTCTGAGTTTGCAGGTATGGCGAATGAATGCTGCTGAATCTGTCAAGTAGTCTTGTAGTGGTGCGTCAAGTGCATCATACTGTATGTTCCCATCCAATTAGATTGAATTCGGTATTGATGATGCAAAAAATAATAACGGTAACTTCACTGAAATGATTTGAAACTAAAGTATCGAGCCCATTTTGTAAAATGTAAGGAGTAGAAAGTACCGATATTCATGTTCAAAATGTAAGGAGTAAAATTAAAAAGTTGGCAAACAAAAATAAATAGTAAAGTAAAAATATCTGAAAAATCTACTTGAGTAAATACTTCGTTACTTCCCATCTCTGAACACAAGGTAGAAGCTGCAATCACTTTTTAGCAAGTGGGAAGAAGACTGGATGGTTATAATGTAGGGCAATGGATCCCCATGTGTAATGTTGTTTTGTTTATAGTTTTTGGTGTTTTATTTTTATTGCAAAAGTAAATCGTTTCATGACATTTAAAATATGTAGTCCAATATACATTATCATCCAGGTAATGTTGTAGAATGTGCTTTGATGCATGTGTTGCCCTATTAAAACTCACGCTCCACTAGTCTGTCCTGCTAATGGACAGTTTAGAGTTGGTTTCTCTAAGTGAAGTTAGTGTAGGTTTGGCTTCAACAGAGCAGGATGTGGAGCAACAAGTTTTCTGACCGCTGATTTTATTTTTGCTTATAGGAAAGTCAATTTCAACACAAGGGGCCCTACTTTAACAATCTAAGCGCATGGCGTGAAGCGCCTGGCGCAGGTGCGTTCAGGGCGTGTCCAAATGCTAAGACCAGCACGCAGAGAATGCACCTGAACACACCTCCCTGTAAGACCAGCACGCCCAGAATGCACCTGAACACACCTCCCTGTAAGACCAGCATGCAGAGAATGCACCTGAACACACCTCCCTGTAAGACCAGCATGCAGAGAATGCACCTGAACACACCTCCCTGTAAGACCAGCACGCAGAGAATGCACCTGAACACACCTCCCTGTAAGACCAGCACGCAGAGAATGCACCTGAACACACCTCCCTGTAAGACCAGCACGCCCATTGGCGCACAGATGGGTGCAGGTGCATTTGCTGTTTAAACGAAGTGGGCGCTGGGCGGGGAATTGACAACTGCGTCGGTCTTAAACTAGCGAAGACACTTGTGTCGGGCTTTGTGCTGCGGCTGCGCCGGGTGCACGATAGGGCCCAAGGTCAGTTTTTGGATATAGACTTGGTCGGTGACTCGTCATAGCTGGCTTGTGGCGGAGTTGCCGTGGGGGGAAACAATCTGTTAATCCAGTATGGCTACTCAGAAGCACTTTTACCACTTGACAGAGTAAGAAACATTAAACAAACTGAGCCGTGTTGGGGCAGATTGTCTGTACATCTTAAAGTGATGGGACAAACGACCCAACGGAGCGACCAAAGGTGTCATTTCCCGACATTTTTTGTTAACGTTAGCTACCCGATTGAGTCTCCAGGTAAGAGACAGCTAAAGCTGAAGATCTTTGTCTTAATGTCTATCATTTTACACGGGCTCGGGCCGGGCTCGGGCTTGCGGTCCGGGTTGCGCGGTAAATGAGCGGTCAGGTGAAGCGTTTCGATTAGGGTGAGAATAGATGCTGAGGAGATGAAAAGGAGGCTGGTCTCTGGAGGACTTATTTTGTTTCTTTGTTCCAACTTCCAAGGGGCCTTGGCCTACATTATTCATGAATAAATGATGTTCAAAAAAGTATAAATGACTCATTGTTGACAAAAGGCAAAAGAGCTGTGTGCGTGCGCACATTAGAATAATGTCGGGCTGTAAACGGGTTCGGTCTTTTCAAAAGCTGTCAATCAAAATGTACTTCTCGGGCTCGGGCATTGTTGGGCCTAACTTTTAAGGCCTGATTACAGCTCTAGAGACAGCTAACGTTAACTTTAGCTTATCTTAGATGATTCAATCTGACTGTATTATCAGTAATGTTAACCCAGGTTCATCAAACAGTCTGTTGTTATCCCACGTTCATTAAAACTAGGACATTAAAGACCAGCTCCCTTAGCATGTTACATGAATAAACTCCATGTAACTGTTAAGGGCCCTCCACACCAAGAACGATAACTATAAATATATAGTTTTAAAAATCATTCGAACTCTAGTGGATGGCGGAGTCCAAGACAGTGGAGAACAATGTCGTTGGGATCACTTTCAGAGAGATCTGATGATTATAGACACACTGACAACCAATCAGAATTATTGTCCGCTAATATTGCATATAACATGTAAAAAAAAATACGGATGAGTAATGTTCTATTTGCAGGATGGAAGCTTGAATTAGTCCCTATTATATCCCTATATTATATGTAAAGATTAAACATTGAACTATCCCTCCACATTCATAAAATCCTTTAATGCTTACAGTCTAGTTAACACTGCAAGCTAATGTTAAGTCATATACTGTAACTGGGGAGGCTTGTTATTATAGAAATTGATTACAGGATTGGGGAATTTTGCAACTTCAGTGTGAAACATGCTGTCAGCAGTGTATATATGGCACAGTGTATATTGGCTATTAGCAGGGAGTTTGAGTGTCGATTGTAGGGATGTCCCAATCAGCTTTTGTGACTCCCGATCTTTTAAATATTGAATATCTGCCGATACCGAGTCCCGATCCGATACTTGTAGTTGCTCAGATAATAGAGCTGCACACCGTTTTATTGTTTACAAAAATAACTCAGCCAGCAAATGAGTCTTTTCTCTCAACACTAAAATAGTTCTTTTTAGGATCCCCGTAAACCCCAACAAATGTTGGTCTGACAGCTTCCCCTTGACGACGGAGATGCTTCTGGACTTGCTTAGCTTGATCTTCATCCAAGCCAGCTCATTGTTCACTTGAAGCTTTCTTAACAGCCATACTGTACAAGCCTTGGTCATTGTAAGTGTTGTTAGGTCGTCCATGTACGCTCAAACAGGCGGCATCCTCAGGCCAGGTCTTGTGCGCTGTCCTCCGACTACCTAGCAAGATGCTCGAATGATCACCTCCATGGACATGGTGAAGGCTAGTGGGGAGATGGTGCAACCAGCCATGGTATCCACTTCCAGATGTTGCCACACTGTGGTTTATTCTGATGTTGTCAGGCATAGCTGCATGTCCCAAAAGTAGGCCTTGATGAGGCTTGTGAGGCCTGCTGGGACCCTAAAGTAGTCGAAAGCTGTCCAGAGGAGGAGGCAGTGGGGGACTGAGCCAAAGCTGCTGAACTTCAGTCGACTGACTCAAGCTGCTTCTCAGAAAGTATATGCAGCTTGTGCCTTGTTGCAGCTGCTGCTGCAGCCTCAGGTATGCTGATCATCATACTTGTAGTCTGTTCCGTTCCTATGTCGATAACCGAGTTGTCTACTGAGGAGCCATCTTCTACACCCGCTCTTGCTTCTCCCACTCCATGCTGTCATAAGGTCTTTCCCTTGTTGCCAGCTGCACTTGGGTCACAGTTACTGGGTCACCAGATGATCAGATCTGTTTTGTAGGACTATGTGTAAATATCCCATATTTGCATTAATTGTATTAATAAATGTCTGTCTGTTTGTTTCAGATTTACCTCCAGACGTTCTGGAAGTGATTGTTGGTGAAGAGGAGCAGCAGGAGTGTAGCTCCAGTGTGGACCAGCAGGAGCCAGAGCCCCCCCCACACATTAAAGAGGAACAGGAGGAACTGTGGAGCAGTCAGGAGGGAGAGCAGCTTCAAGGGCTGGAGGAGGCTGATATCACCAAGTTCCCATTCACTCCTGTCCCTGTGAGGAGTGAAGATGATGAAGAGGAAGCTCAGTCGTCACAGCTTCATCAGAGACAAACTCAACACATGGGAACAGAAGCTGATGGAGAGGACTGTGGAGGACCAGAACCAGCCAGGAACTCACATCCAAATCCACGTTTACAACCAGAGACTGAAGACCAGACTGGAGACTCTTCTGAACCTGAGACTGATGACAGTGCTGATTGGAAGGAGACCAGAGAACCTCAGTCAGCTTTAAACTCTCTGAAACATGATTCAAAACGTAAGAAAACACTCAGCTGCTCTGAGTGTGGGAGAAGATTTTCGCAGAAGAGATATTTGGGACAACACATGGCAATCCACACAGAGGAGAAACAATTCAGTTGCAGTGTTTGTGATAAAAGATTTGGCCGCAAGTCAAATCTGGAAGATCACATGAGAATCCACACAGGAGAAAAACCTTTCAGCTGCTCAGTCTGTAAGATTTCTTTTACACAGAGTGGAAATTTACGGTCACACATGACAGTCCACACAGGAAAGAAAAGATTCAGCTGCAGTCTTTGTAACAAAAGATTTGCCCGGCGTTCTCATGTCAAAATACATAAATGTGTTGGTCAGATGGAAACAGAAGCTGATGGAGAGGACTGTGGAGGACCAGAACCAGCCAGGAACTCACATCCACTTTTACAACCAGAGACTGAAGACCAGACTGGAGACTCTTCTGATCCTGAGACTGATGACCGTGCTGATTGGAAGGAGACCAGAGAACCTCAGTCAGCTTTAAACTCTCTGAAACATGATTCAAGATGTAAGAAAACATTCAGCTGCTCTGAGTGTGGGAACAGATTTGGCCGCAACTCAAATCTGAAGAGACACATGAGAACTCACACTGGAGAAAAACCTTTCAGCTGCTCTGTTTGTAAGAAATCTTCTACACGGAGTGGAGATTTACAGAAACACATGAGAATCCACACAGGAGAAAAACCTTTCAGCTGCTCTGAGTGTGGTAGAGCTTTCACTGTAAGTGGAACCCTGAAGAGACACATGAGGACTCACACAGGAGAAAAACCTTTCAGCTGCTCAGTCTGTAAGAAATCTTTTACACAGAGTGCAGGTTTACACAAACACATGAGAATCCACAGGAGGATGATGATGATGATGAAGAGGAACTTACAGGAACTACACCTGCGCCCCCCAGCACTGCATGGCCACACGCTGCTCTAAATGCCTGAGCTAACTGCAGAGTCAGAAACCAGAGACGGCTTCACACACTTTGACTGAGGCGTTCACAGACCCTTTTTTTGTATTTTTCCAAAGCAACTTCCAATAAGTGCATTCAAGGTTCAATCAGAACAGCTTGTAAAGACAGATTATAAAACTAGTGTCAAACTCTCAGTGAAGACAAAATTCTGAGAATGTGTGCACGTTCTGACTTCATCAGAAAAGCCTGATGATCGCTGCATAAGTGACAAAACTGATGTTAAAAGATGCTCTGTTCCCACTCATTGCTCTGCTGCGATCGCTGTGCTGTGCTGTGTGGGAGGGATCCGCTAGTAGATAGATAGATCTTTATTGTCATTGCATATATTTAATATAAATTTAGTTGGAGCAATCCAGTTTGCAGCATTAAAGGGTAACTACCGTTTTTTTTCTACCTGAACTTTGCTATGTTTTTCTGTCTACGTGACTGATGGGAACAACAATCTTTGACATCGGTCCAGTATTAAGCGAGATCGCTGCAGTCGGCAGCGGAGAAACAAGCTACAATGTAAGTTAATAGAGCAATTGTGCACCTTGTATTTATGTTCACTAAAGTGCTTGTTTTGCCGCTGACAGACTCAGATTAATATTCTAAGTGTCTGACTTAATACTGGACTAATGTGAAAGATTGTTGTCCCCATCAGTCACAGGCTGAGGAGCCGGGCAAAACACAGGACTTTCAGCCAGGAGACCGGGGATCGTGTCCCGCGTGTCACGTTTCCTAAACCCAACCGTCACTTTCTTCTTTTCCTAAACCCAACCGTCACTTTCTTCTTTTCCTAAACCCAACCGTCACTTTCTTCTTTTCCTAAACCCAACCGTCACTTTCTTCTTTTCCTAAACCCAACCCATTTGCCGTGATGCTAATTCCTCGAGCCGTCTTTCCTGCTCCATCTCTGTGTCGCTCTTACACAGTTGCCCCTGGCAACCGATAGTGTAGGATCCCAAAATGGTGGGCGGGCTCAGACGCTAAGGCATGGATACCCGACCCGAGGCCGACGGGTCCCAACGGTACCCGACGGCGGGCCGGGCCGGATAGAATTTAGAAATGATTGGTCGGGGTCTGTTCCGGTCCACATCAGCAGATGATGCATGGATTTATGTAAAATGATGCAGCGTCCGTTTAAAAAGTGAGTGCACGTTACGCGTATTGACAGGTGAGTGGGTAGGCGTGTGTGCGTGAGTGTGTGGAGTGGTGGATGAGTGAGTGATTGTGTGTTGGTGTGTGGGAGTGTGAGATGAGTGGGTTTGTGTGTGGTGTGGTGGGTGTGGTGTTGATGTGTGGATATTAGTGTGGTGTGTGTGTTGTGTGTTTTGTGTGTGTGAGTGATGATGGTGGTATGTGGGTGAGAGTGGGGTGTTGTGTAGGTGAGGTGGTGAGTGAGTGGAGTGTGTGTGAGTGTGTGTGGAAGTGGTGGAAGGGGGAAGGCCCGGAAGAGAGTTCTGATGGAAAAACGGAGATCTCTGACCACGGTCGGAAACGAAGCGATCAGGAGAGGTTAACCCGTTGAACATCTTAACAGCTGATTAACGTGCGCTTGTTGCCCCGTGTGCGCTGATGCCTCATCTGTTGACATTTCCGAATGCCTTCCTACAGTTGCTTAATAAAAGCTTTCCACAAACGTAAACTGTCATGATGTCACGTTGAAAATGGAGAACACGCATTGTGCATATACTTTACAGAGTGAGCAGCAGCTTCTTGTGGAAGTTTGATGAAGTGAAACGCATTATTTGTAAAAAAGAAACACGGGCGCTGTAATGAAACAGCGAGAGAAAATGTGGCAGACAATCGCGGACCGACTGAATGTGTAAGCAGCCTAAAAAAAATAGACATTATGTGACCACGACTCTGAACTGTAACCGACATAATCATACCATTCAAGGAGTTAAGCTACAAGTCATTTGCACACATTAACAGTTAACATTGTAAAAGTATATCTTTAGACTATCATTCAGTCCATTCGCTATTGTCTAAAACGTAAAGTCTCTGTTTTATAATAGAGGCCGAGTTCCTTCTTCACATATAGGTTTCCTCTAAAATCTAGAAACTAGTAAATGTAATACACACTGTAAACACTGACAGAGTACTCATCAGTTATTTCCCCTCAGCAAAACATAAGGTCAAAACTCATTGAGGTGTCCTCTCCCTGTTGTTTCATGTACAGTAGCCTACACTATATACAGTAGTTACTGGTCAAGTGAACTAAGACTATAATTAAACTAAGACTATAATTAAAGGATTGTATAATTAGGATAGGTTTTTATAATTGTACAATCCTCCTAAATGATAGTCCCAGTTTACTGGACAGAACACACATTGTGTGCTAAGACTGGCAGATAAAATAAACATGGAAGAGGAACAAACACGGTCCTTTACTGATAAAGAATAGAAAATAAATAAATGATCTAAAAAGATGTATGGTCTCTGAGGAGTCTGCCGTTATAGAAACACGTGTATAGGACCTTATATATTACCCTTCATCACCGACTTCATTTAAATTCATCAGCCTTTTCTAATTGTCTCAACTGCCGTAATATATTCACCAAACGTCTAACAACAATATGAACAGCAGTCTTCATACAGCAATATAACAGCAACAACGACTGTCACATGAATAATGTTTAAAATAACTATAGTAATACTAGTAAAACTAATAGTATTAAACTGAACAGCAATATATATCTTTTGTATTTTAATGCAGGCTAATGACAATAATAACAATAAGGTAAAACCACTGCTGAGTGAACAGAAAAGGCTGTTAGCCAATCAGGAGCAGAATAAATGTCCATGGTTCTCCAGGCTCTTCTGCTTTCCTGAAACCGAGTCAAGACCGAGGAGAACTGGGAAATCCTGGCTTAATCTGCTTTCTAGCTTTTGTGAAATAGCCCTCTGGATGCTATTTTGCTAAACAATTTAAAAAAAAAACTGGCAGATGCATGAAATAAACGTTTTTTTGCCTTAAACTGGACTAACATTTCTTCCTATAATAAAATAACTCAACCGCTCCATCTAGTGGACTGAAAGAGCAACTGACTCTATTGTCCTAGTACCAATTCTCTTGGGTTAAAGTTGCTTTAAACCATTATGTTGTCATGGCTACATCAACTGCCACTTCAAATCACGTTACTCAGGGATTGGGCTTTATCTCAGCAGAAAATAAAAACTCAAAATTATTAATTTAGAGTTCTGCTAAAGCAGAAAAAACACAAACAAACAACGCCTGCAGGGCTGCATTAGGCCAACTCCCATTATTATTATATTATTATATAACCCTATTAATCAAAGTTCAACAAAGACCCAGAAAAATAAAGCTTTTGTGACACATAGTAACATAAAAAACCATCTTGTCTTCTATCCGGATATTGTTGCAAAATAATATATAAATATATTCAACTCAAGTAACCCATCAAATGTAGGTTATCAAACTATAAACATATCTAAATAAATATACATCAATCCATCAGTTGTTCTAATAATCTTTACAGTTAAAAATATACAACATTAGATTAGATTCTACTTTATTGTCATTGTGTAGATTACAAGTAAAATGAAAAAAATTAACAAAATGTTATGTCCGCAACACTGCTTAAACTCCCATATTTAATAATATAAGTGCAACGTTTCGACCCTACTGGGTGTCCTTCAGGCAAAATTATTACAAGTTACAAGTACAAACGAAATGCAGTTTGCGTCCAACCAGAAGTGAAAAAAAAGCAGAAAAGTGCAACGTGATATACAAAGTATAGACGGGACAAGAAACATGTAGACAGTGGTATATAGTTGGTTAACAGAAGGTGGTTTAGAGTAATATAAATGTAATTTAATATGTGCAGTGTATTAGCAGTTATCTTAAAAGAGCAGAATACATAAGGCTATATAATATGAACAATGTATGAACAACATGTATAGAGATATGTGCAATGTAGTAGCAGTGACATTATAATAGTAAGAATAATGTAGATATATGCAGTGTATAAACAGAATATAGTATAAGAAAAACAGAATAAATATGGATATTCAGTATGAGCTACTAGAACCATATGGACAGATATGTGAACCAGTAAAACAGGGTTCCTAAATGTAACAAAATATATCCTCGTTCATAAAAAAAAGTGAAAATAGAATAACGGGGCTTTTATTTTGACAGCGGTCCCCCCGGAAGTGGTGTTTGTTGTTGTTTCCCAGTGAGGAGAGAAGCCGTTAGCTGAATCCCAAACAGCGTTTCTTATTTTGTCGATCAGAGATGGAGCGACACCGGGAACACACGGAGGAGACCAAGCCCAGGGGAGAAGGTTAGTCTGACAGTCTAACTGCTCTCATAGTCACGCTAAGCTAACGCTAGCCTGTTAGCTGCTAGCATGCAGCTAGCTCCTGAAGCTAACGTGTTTCCATCAGAAGACTCATTGAGTCGTTTCTGTTGTTGAGATTATTCCTGAAAAGCAGCTGTGAACGGTTTCACTTGGAAACACATTTCATGGATGGATGGATGGATGGATAAATAGATAGATAGATATAGATATAGATATAGATAGATAGACAGATGGATAGATAGATGGATAGATAGATATAGATATAGATAGATAGACAGATGGATAGATAGATGGATAGATAGATATAGATATAGATAGACAGATGGATAGATAGATGGATAGATAGATATAGATATAGATAGATAGACAGATGGATAGATAGATGGATAGATAGATATAGATATAGATAGATAGACAGATGGATAGATAGATGGATAGATAGATAGAGATAGACGGATAGATAGACTGATAGATGAATAGATAGATAGCTAGATAGACGGACAGAGAGGCAGATGGATAGACGGATAGACAGAGAGAGAGAGAGATAATGAAAGACCGGGAGAGAGAGAGAGAGAGATGGAGAGATAGATAGATATAGATGGATAGAGATAGATAGATATGATAGATAGATAAAATACACAGAGAGAGAGATAGATAGATAAGGACAGAATATAAAGGTAGCTAGATGGACAGACAGACCGATAAATGGATGGATGGGTAGATAGATAGACAGATAGATATAGATGGATGGATAGAGAGAGAGAGAGAGAGAGAGAGAGAGGGAGATAGATAGATAGACCCAGAGAGAGAGAGATAGAGAGAGATTGTCTGTTCCAAAGCAGTGACAGTAATAGTTGTTGGTCGAGGTTGATGAGAAACACTCTGAGAAATACATCTGTAGAATACCAGAGAGAGTTTTAGCAGACTTTGTCCCGAAATTAAAAACAGAAAGGTTAGAACACACAACATCTTCTGTTATTTACACGTCTCTCAGACATAGCTGCTCAGTTATACCTGCTCAACTCGACTCTACTCACCTTTTTTGGTTTTCCATTATGATTAAAAAGTCACACACACAAGCACACATAGACACACACACAGACATACACATGCACGCAAGCACACACACACATACACACATGGTCACACACACACACACACACACACACACACACACACACACACACACACACACACACAGTCTTTCAAATTCCCTCTGCATGTAAAAGGATAGCGCTACAACCAACCAGAGCAACAAAGAAGGTAGCGAAGCTAGTTGATAGATTAAACTTTGACCGTATCCGGTCGGCAAAACTCAGAATACATCTTCCTTTTTTAAGAATGATTTCTGTGCCGTTCTTTGTTCTTTTCTCAAAGAAAAGCTGAACTCCAAGTCTTCCAGAAGACCGCTGTTGGTTTTTTCCAGCTCGGAAGCCAACGGAGAGTGCCTAGACCCCCCTGGCTGCAAATTAAATTTGCTGCCACTAGGGTGCGTCTAGATTTCTAGGCTAACAGACACAGACATAAAGTGTGAATTAACACCAAAAATGTAAAAACAATAAGTAAAGATTTGCTAGAATAAAGGGTAAACAGAGCTGTGTGACATTGTAATCCAACTAGTACAGAGCCCGTTGAAAATGTGCCTGTTTGGAACGGGCGATTGCTTGGCCTGTGGTATTCATCAAAACCAAACCCCAAAATTATTACTACTGTATTTACCTGACAGAGGGGCAGATTCAGAATTTAATCACAAAATGAGAGCTAATCGGCACATATCTGCGTTATCAACCACCAGAACCGGACTCTGTGTGTGTGTGTGTGTGTGTGTGTGTGTGTGTGTGTGTGTGTGTGTGTGTGTGTGTGTGTGTGTGTGTGTGTGTGTGCAGAGAGAGAGAGAGAGCTCTGAGATTTTCTCACGTGTGTGTGCGCTGTGAAGGAATAATCTCCAAGATTACGTTATGTTCTGCCAGCTCACAGCAATTTAATACAATAGCAGGAAAAGAGTCAAAGGCTGTAACACCCCCCACCCCCCGCTGTTGTAAAGCGTTGTCTGTAGCTGGTTGTGCTTTGCATGTGTGCGATTCTGAAATGTCCTTAAATTCGTGAATTGTTGTTGAGTCCAAGGCAGTCCAAAGTAGTGCTACTTTGCACATTTTTGTGGGTCTGAGGTGTATTTCACATTTTAGCTGCCAAAGCTGCTTTCTTCGCCCCTCTCGGTCTCTGGTCCCGCACGCTGCTCAGTCAATGTGCAGTGTGAGAGGGGGAGTGGCCAGCGGCTAGAGCGGCAAAAGCCAATGTGTTCTTTTTTACCAACAATATCTTTTGCATTTCTAATCCAAACAATGTCAAACTTGGCCCCTAGCAAGACACCTGTCAAGTTTGAAATCCATCAGACTAACGGTTCGAGAGATATGTGCATAACACAGAGACAGACAGACGTTACTGCAATTTATAGCTAGATTAGTGAAAACAAGTAAAGTGTAACTTATATATACATACAGGCCTAGGTACAACTCAAGATAATAATAAAAGAAAAGTGTTCACATCGCTGTTGAAAAATATAAACACAAGAAAGTGAGGGCAGTGGAAATTGCATCATGTTTGTTAATGTATTGTGTCAACAGTTAACTTCATTTAATATTGTACGTGGCATTTTCTTTTGCTCGGTGCTAATGTTCCACCAAAACAAGTTCCTTTCCGTAGCCAGACCTCACTCCACAGCGCTGTGGAGATAGAGCTAGCTACGGGAGACTACAGAAACATTACTCCATGTCAATATTGATGGATAAAAACTCCACAGAGAATCTTTAACATAAAGAATTGCGAATAGAATTTTGTGGGTATCCTTTAACAGATGTCTCTCCGTTTGTTTCAGCTTTACCTCCAGATGTTCTGAAAGTGATTGTTGGTGAAGAGGAGCAGCAGAAGTGTAGCTCCAGTGTGGACCAGCAGGAGCCAGAGCCCCCCCCACACATTAAAGAGGAACAGGAGGAACTGTGGAGCAGTCAGGAGGGAGAGCAGCTTCAAGGGCTGGAGGAGGCTGATATCACCAAGTTCCCATTCACTCCTGTCCCTGTGAAGAGTGAAGATGATGAAGAGGAAGCTCAGTCCTCACAGCTTCATCAGAGACAAACTCAACACATGGAAACAGAAGCTGATGGAGAGGACTGTGGAGGACCAGAACCAGCCAGGAACTCACATCCACTTTTACAACCAGAGACTGACCACAAGGCTTCAGACTCTTCAGAGACTGAAGTCAGTGATGGTGATTGGGAGGAGAGCACTCAGTCAGGTTTAAACTCTCTGAAGAATGATGAAGTCACCGTCGGTGATATTACCTGTACTTCCGTTGAGAGATCGTTCAGCTGCTCTGAGTGTGGTCAAAGATTTGGCCGCAAGCCACATCTGAACGCACACATGAGAATTCACACCGGGGAAAAGCCTTTTAGCTGCTCTTTCTGCGGCAAAAGATTTTCTCAAAAGGGGAACTCAATCAGTCACATGAGACTCCACACGGGAGAGAAGCCTTTCATCTGCTCGGTGTGTAAAAAGAGTTTCCGATACAGCGGAGACGTCAGCAGACACATGAGGATCCACACAGGAAAGAAAAGGCTCAGATGCAACATTAGCGACACAGGATCAGAACCGGCGGGGAACGTGGATCCACGAAGTAATTCACAGCCGGACGCTGACGATAAGCGGCCGGAACGAAAAGCCGAAGTGAGCGACGAAGGTTGGGATGAGAGCGGAGAGCCTCTCTCTGGTTCAAACTCTGACGATGCCTCCGAGGAGGGACGCAACGCCGAGAAAGAGTCGTTCAGCTGCTCTGAGTGCGGGAGAACGTTTTGTCGCAGGGACCACCTGATGAGCCACATGAGAACGCACACCGGAGAGAAACCGTTCAGCTGCTCCGTGTGTCAGAAGCGTTTCAGCTGCAGCGGAAACATTTTGGCACACATGAGGATTCACACAGGCGAGAAGCCGTTCGAGTGCTCGTTTTGCAACAAGAGCTTCAGCCAGAAAGGAACTTTGCAGCTCCATGTGAGAATTCACACGGGAGAGAAACCATTTGGTTGCCCCTTTTGCGATAAAAGATTTGCGCACAAAAGACGCATGACGCTGCACATGTCGGTCCACACGGAGGAGAAGCGTTTCAGCTGTAGCGCTTGCGACAAGCGGTTCACGTGGTACACGCAGCTGAAAACCCACAAGTGTGTCAGCGAGTCGTCGCAGCGACAGCGTCAGAGTCCGAGCAAAAAGGCTCGAGCCGAGGAGTCGTTCAGCTGCTCCGAGTGCGGGAAAACTTTCAGCCTGAAGGGCAACCTGAAGACACACATGCGGATTCACACGGGAGAGAAACCGTTCGGCTGCTCCGTCTGCGGCAAAGGCTTCAAACAGAACGTGCACCTGACGGAGCACATGACCATCCACACCGGGGAGAAACTGTATAAGTGCAGCGTTTGTGGAAAAGGATTCAATAAGAAGTCGCTCATCAAGAAACATCCTTGTGTTTAATCCCTTTTGTCAGCTTTTGATCACATCCTGACCCTGTTGTGTGTGTGTGTGTGTGTGTGTGTGTGTGTGTGTGTGTGTGTGTGTGTGTGTGTGTGTGTGTGTGTCAGGGTTTCTGCGGGGTCTTAAAAAGTCTAAAATTACAAAATGTAAATATAGGTCTTAAAAAGTCTAAAATTACAAAATGTAAATATATGCCTTAAAAAGTCTTAAATTCGTTAAAGTATTGTGTTCTAGGTCTGAAATCATTTTAAATGTCCATGTTAAGCCTACACACGATAGGCGGCAAAACCGCTTTGCGCCGGCCATTCCATTGATTTTCTATTGGGGGGGTGGGGTGGTTTCCCAACTATGCGCTGCGCTACTCCCTGGCGTCCGATTTGCCGCTTTGCGCTGCGCTCAAAAATCTAATTAATTTCAACTTTGACCTAGTTGACCTTTCGAAAGCGCAACCAATGAGATAACAGCATGTCGTTACCTAGCAACAGGAAATACCTTCCTTGGCGCCCTTGATGACTAATACCTGCGCTGTGCTCTGCGCCCTACCTAGCGGTGCGCAGACAGCAAATCGCTTATCATGTGTAGGCGGCTTAACGCCTCTAATGCTCTGCAGTGTTCCCGCAGCGCTTTTAGAATGTTTTTTTTTTTTTTTCTATTCCCTGGTGTTGTATTTTCTTTCTTTCGCTAGTCCAAATATATATAATTCGCTGTATTATGAACAACAACATGCAACCTATATTGCAGCCAATCAGCTTTTGTGTTATTGGTCTCTTAGGGATTGTACAACAGACATAAAATGGATGTCATTCATAAAGGTCTTAAAAAGTCTTAAATTTGAGTTGGTGAAACCTGCAGAAACCCTGACTGATTCATATTTACAGAGATAACAAGTGATGAGTGTCTGTTTCGCTGCGGTGGGGCGAGTTTGTCAGCAGCTGTGCAACGATTAATTGACTAATCAGTCAATCGATCAAAAAAATGACTACTTTGATAATCTGTTAATTAATTGCAAAAATAACAGAAAAATTTGCTTTTCAGCATCTCAAATATTGAGGCTTCCTGCTCTTTTCAGTTTTATATCATATTCAAGGTACAGTAAGTGATGGGGGGGGGGGGTTGTATTTGTTTGGCAGTTGAGTTGAAATATCAACAATCTTTGCACAGCATCGCTTACCTTTAAACTAAATATCTTTGGTGTTTTGGACAAAACAAGACATTTAGAGACATTAGCTTAGACTTTAAGAAACTGGGAAATTTTTCAGTATTTTCTGACATTTTATGGACCAAACGATTAATCAATCGATTGATTGAGCAAATGATCATTAGTTGGAGCCCTACAGTATAGAAGCTAAAAAGCTGAATACAAATTTGAACTTGTAGCTCTGAAATATTTTACTTTCAAAACCATCTGAACATTTTTGGCCTGAAATAATAAGTGTGTGGAGAAGGATTAAATAAGAAGTCGCTCAGCAAAAACCATCCGTGTGTTTAATCCTTTTGGTCAGATATTGATCACATCCTAAATTCACGAGTCATATTTACAGAGATAACAAGTGATGAGTGTCTATTTCGCTGCGGAGGGGCGAGTTTGTCTGCAGCTGTGACATCATGTTCCAGAATAGTAGAGCTGCAACGTCGACTAATCAGTCAATCGATTAGAAAAATAATTGCAAACTATTTTGATAACCAATTAATTGTTAAAGTTAAACTTTTCATGCAAAAATAACATATGGAGGTTTTCTGCTCTTTTCTGTTTTATATCTTATTAAACTGAATATCTTTGGGTTTTGGACAAAAACAATACATTTAAAGACACCAGGGCTGCAACTAATGATTATTTTCACTCTAAAATGTGGATCAGTGTTTCCCAAAAAGCCCAAGATGATGTCCTCAAATTCTTGTTTTCAGAGGTGTCAAGTAACAAAGTACAAATACTTTGTTACCTTACTTAAGTAATCATTTTGGTATCTATACTTTGCTGGAGTCATTATTTTACAGCAGACTTTTTACTTCTACTCCTTACATTTTCAAAATTGCCTCGTTACTCCTATGTCAGTTTGGCTTGTTTTCATTCCGGCTTGTCATAGTTCAAAAAAACACTATCCCGATAAATTGCGCCATCTGGATAAAGTGAATTTGATTGTGGTTGGATGAGAAGTATAAACATACAGTATACTTTTCCGCATTATTGGTTTGTATGCGATCCATCGCACCTGCACATGACACAAATCACATCACACTCCAGCAAGGAAATAGCAGACGTATGTAGCCTAGTACGAAGATATCCGTGGCAGATACTCAAGAGAACTCGAACGAAATGCCCCGACCAAGCACCAGCGAGGAGGTTGGTAGCCAGGAAGACCAGCCAACCCTTCTACATCCCTGGCCGTACCTGGTGGAATTTTTTTCGAAATGGTTGGATGCAAAAACAACTCCTTTCGAATGCGCTGCAAGCTCTGCGCACCCAAATACCACGAGCTAATTGTTTCCAAAACTCGCCGTCTAATTTGAAAAAGCATATTGATATTATTTCTTCCCACTTACATTACTTTTACTTTTATACTTTAAGTAGTTTTGAAACCAGTACTTTTACACTTTTACTTGAGTAAAAAGCTTGAGTTGATACTTCCACTTCTACAGAAGTCTTTTTAAACCCTAGTATCTATACTTCTATCTGAGTAATGAATGTGAATACTTTTGACACCTCTGCTTGTTTTGTCCCCAACTCAAAGATATTCAGTTTCCTGTCACAGAGGAGAGAAACTAGAAAATATTAAAGTTAACAAGTTTTAGAGTTTAGAGATTCATTTAATAGTTGACAACTAAAATTCTCTTTTAGTTGTCAACTATTAAACCATTAACTTCTCTGATTCCAGCTTCTTAAACGTGACGTATTTTCTAGTTTCTTCACTCCTGGCTCCTGAAACAAAGAACAAGTGTAAATGGACTGTATTAATATAGGGCTTTTCTAGTCTAGGACTACTACTAACGATTACTCAAAGCGCTTTAACATAGTACAGGAACCATTCACACACTGGCCGAGGCTGCTCATCAGATAAACATTTACACACATTTACACTCTGATGGCAATTCTGCAGGGCCAGGGATCGAACCATTAACCTTTTGATTTGTAGGCTACCGGCTCCCTTTCCTTTGTGTCGGCGTTCTAAACTCCGGAGGATTTATGACGACTACAGGAAACTGCTCCTCAGATCTCTGCAGGGTAAATCCAGACAGCTAGCTAGACTATCTGTCCTATCTGAGTTTTCTATCGCACGACTATTTAGCAGAGGCACCGTGGCTCCGTACAGCCCAAGACGATTGTGATTGGTTTAAAGAAATGCCAATAAACCAGAGCACGTTTTTCTCCCATCCAGGAATGCTGTGTGGACTAGGCTGGCCCTCCTCTGCACCGCAGCGTGTGGATGGTCTGGCAAAGCAAGACTACAGCAGCCCCAAACAAGTGTTCATTAGGGAACTAAAACTAAAACACTATTTATTTATTTTTATTATTCAGTTCAATTTTATTCATAGTGTCAAATCGCAACAGGAGTTCTCAGGACACTTTACAGATAAAGTAGGTCTAGACCGCACTCTATGATTTACAAAGACCCAACAATTTCCCATAAGCAAGCATTTGGTGCGACAGGGGCGAGGAAAAACTTCCTTTTAAGGAGAAACCTCAGACAGACCCTGGCTCTTGGTGGGCAGCCATCTGAATGATGACAGTTGACAGACACTTTCATGCTCTGAAGCCGCGGAATGAACAAAATGTTTAAAGGTCCTATGACATGCTGCTTTTTGGAAGCTTTTAATACTGTATCTGAAGTCTCTTTTATATAGACCTTAGTGGTCCCCTAATACTGTATCTGAAGACTCTTTTATATAGACCTTAGTGGTCCCCTAATACTGTATCTGAAGTCTCTTTTATATAGACCTTAGTGGTCCCCTAATACTGTATCTGAAGACTCTTTTATATAGACCTTAGTGGTCCCCTAATACTGTATCTGAAGTCTCTTTCCCAAAATTCAGCCTCGTGCAGAATTGCAGCCACTAGAGCCAGTCCCACTATAAGCTTTCCTTAGGATGTGCCATTTCTGTGTCTGTAGCTTTTGAGGAGGAGAGAGGGGGGGGGGGCAAGGTGGAGGGTGGGGGTGTGGTCTTGACCAACTGCCACTTTGCTCGTTTGAAAGCCATGATGTCTCTCTCTCTCTCTCATGGGGGGGCCACATTCTCTGGGCGGGCAAAGCAGAGAAAGGGGAGGTAACCTTGCTCCTTATGACCTCATAAGGAGAAGATTCCTGATTGGTCCATCTGAGCTTTCATTTTCTCAAAGGCAGAGCAGGATACCCAGGGCTCGGTTTACACCTATCACCATTTCTAGCCACTGGGGGACCATAGGCAGGCTGGGGGAACTCATATTAATGTTAAAAAACCTCATGAAGTGAAATTGTCATGCCATGGGACCTTTAACATCATCTTGGACTTTGACAAAATGTAAGCTAAAAGCTAAAAGCTGAACAAAGATTTGAATTTGTAGCGCTGAAACATTTTATTTTGAAAACCATCTGCACTTTTGTGGCCTGAATTACGTTTTGTCAATAACGTAAAACGTATATACATTTTCTCAGTATTAGATCAACGTTTCTGCCGTTATCTCTGCCATCTACTGTATATTTCTGTAAATTCAGATAATCACTTTTAACATTAATAACCAAGAAGCACTGATAACAAAGTGCTGATCTGAATATGTCGTTAATGTAACGTTTTTATAGCCTGATGTTCATCAGTTTGTATTTATTTATTTATGTCTTCCCTAAATATGACACTTCTGGATTTAATGTGATTATTATCAACAGTTATTCAGAATTTTTAGATTATCCAATAATGTAACTATTTTCAGAGATCCAAGCACCACAACTTCAAAAACCTTACTTTCACACGTTCCTTGAATGGAGCGCAAAACTCACTAAATGAGCAAAACCTACTTTTTCCAACTCTTCCTGGGGTTTTCCCCCAATCTTCCTGAAACTGCATACAGCATCTCCAAATGTCTGTGACAACACGTTATCAAAAGAATTATGCTTGGATCAACAAAAAAAAAAAGCGCAAATTGCGAACAAACAAACTTTTGTAGCTAGCTTTGAAAACAAACTTTTGCATATCTCGTCCAATGTACATGCCATCAACGTGAAACTTAAAATACTTGTTTGGCATGCCACTCGGAGGCTCTGGATGTGTCTATATTACTATTTGTCTACTGAATGTTTCCTGCTACATGTCTATTTGTTGAATGTATAGAGAGTTAACACCTACCGAAGTCAAATTCCTTGTGTAAGTATACTTGGCCAATAAATCTGATTCTGATTACAGAGTTGTTCCTGTTAGTGGCTTTAATTTCAGAGAATGTTGGAGCCATAATATATTATGTATTATAGTTTTGCATTTTTCATTAGTTTTCGTTATTTCGTTCGTTTTCGTTAACGATTATAACCTTGATGGCACGCTGGTGACCAGGATGCATATTGTCACTGTCGGGCTTCTGGTCACCCTTTAAGGCCCTGTTTACTCGAATATGCTCGCAGGTGAAAACGACAAAATATTTTATCAGATGTGCCTTTCGTTTAGACGCCAACGGCCTTTTTGGGGCTTAAAAATGCAAAAAAGTGAAACCACCCTTCAGAGTGCAAATCTTAAAAAACGCTCCACCATCACTTTCCTGTCTAAAAGGTAAAAACACACTGTGTGTGTTTGTGTGTGCGCCTGTGTGTGTGCGTGCCTGTGTCTGTGTGCATTGGTGTTAACAGTAAATACCAAAAAATAAATAAAATAAAGTAAAATTTAAAAATAAATTAAGGGGGGGGGGGGATTGCTCCCTTCTTTCAAAACATTTTCAGTAAGACAGGGGTCCCATCTTCTCAGAAGTCTATCCCCCTGGAGCCTCAAGTTGTGGGTGCAGTTTTGTGTTTGACCACTGGGGGGAGCAGCGCTGCAGGGAATGCATGAAGGTGATCAGCAGCCACAGGTACAGGTGTGTGGCAATCAGCAATCAGCTTTCTGCAGTCAGCAGCAGCATCAGCTTGATTTGTGTTTAACTGAAAAGAGGAATGAAGCTTACCTGAGATGAAATGGACTAAACTGGATCACACCTGTACTACGGTGAGCATGTCTTTTAATAACTGCACTCAAACATATTTAATGTATTGGACATTAGTTTGAATCAGGGGCGTCAAACTTAACCTTAACCTAAAATGAAAAACCTTTTTTGGTCGTCTTTTTCGACACTTTTGTGGCTTTCCCACCAATGTTTTTGTCACTTTTTTCAACGTTTGTCGACTTTGTTTGAGCCTTTGGAAGTTTTGCCCCAAATTTTAAAGTATTTTCTTTTACATTTGTCACGTTTCTGACATTTTGTCACTATTTTCACTAATTTGTACATATTTGTCACTGTAACATTTGTGTCCCTTTTGATGACACTGGTTATTTATTTAACTTGTTAAGAGCGTTGCATGGAACCATCCACATTATTTTTGGGGGCAATTTGTTTGAAAGAAACCCAAATTTCTGATATAGAAACTTTTTGAAAATGGGTCAGATTTGACTCTGAGGACAACAGGAGAGTTAAACTTCACTGAGGGCCAGATGAGAGAAACAGTCTAATATCTTGACCGTGTTATTGTATGTCTTATATAGCTTTCTTACTTACAGTTTGGGCCTCATAAAGCCCCCCAAAAAAGTCAGAAAAAACTTCCATAGCCATCATGGAAATAAGCGACAAAAACGTTTTAAAAAAAGCAACAAAAGTTGCCCAAAAAAACCCATCAGAAATGTTTGCTGACCGTGAAGTTTAGGCACCAAAATGACTCGTTAATTTAACCCTCATGTTGTCCTCGGGTCAAATTTGACCCGTTATCAAAATGTCTATATCAGAAATATGGGTTTCTTTTTAAACAAATTAACCCAAAATAACACCGATGCTTCCCTACAACCCTCTTCGCAAGTACAATTAATGATCCTAGACTTTCATTACATTTTGACCGTTTTCTTCAATTTTATAGCATTTGAAAAAATTGTCTAACAGTATTCGGACTAAACTTTGAAATGAACCAGTCTGTGATTATTCATCAACATACATTACTTTAATATTAGTCCAAATAATTCATCATTTCAGCTTTTTTGACTAAAACATTTGGTATAATTTTCCTTTTTTTTTTTTTTAAAAGAGGTTTATTGACCATGAAATCCAAAAATAAGTGTAACAGTATAGTGGTAATAAGTTGTTGAGTGGCACGTATACAGTACTGGTGGTAGTGGACAAAAAAACAACAGTTAAAAAAAAAAAGAAAAGGACAAAAACACTGAAAAAAGTGAGAGAAAAAGGGACAAAAACTTTAAAAGAAATTGTCAAAAAAAGTGTTCATTTTCTATTTTGACCTGCGAGGACAACAAGCGCGTGGTCGGAGTGAAGACCAAGGGAGGGTTCAGTTCAGGGAAGAGATGGTGGTTTGGATTCAAACTCTCCCGAGGAAAACGAGCATTTCCTGGGTGACAGGATTTAGTTTTCCCCGTGCATGATCAAAAACCATCCCAAGAGAAGAAAGAAGAAAGACCCGCTGAAAGCAGAAGCTAATCAGAGATCTCCGGTCGGATTGTCTTTGTTGTTTAAAGCAGTCAACACAGCCGTCATACGAACGCTAAACACAAGACGTGAATATAAGATATAGATATGTGTTCCTGTGATGAGACAGCAGAGAGCCGGGATCAGCGTGGAGTCTGTGATACACCGTTCCATGTTAGGAAAGACGGGTGGAATGGTACTGCGCACTGAAGGGCAGTTAGGTGCTTCAAATAGTTGTTAAATTATGGTTCATCATTAGATTTCTTTGCTTCAGGGGTGTGTGTGTGTGTGTGTGTGTGTGTGTGTGTGTGTGTGTCTCTCTCTCTCTCTCTCTCTCTCTCTCTCTCTCTCTCTCTCTCTCTCTCTCTCTCTTTCTCTCTCTCTCTCTCTCTCTCTCTCTTTTTCTCTTCTCTCTCTCTCTCTCTCTCTCTCTCTCTCTCTCTCTCTCTCTCTCTCTCTCTTTTTTTTTTTTTCTCTCTCTCTCTTTTTTTTCTCTGTGGTCAATTTATTCATAGAGCACATTTAAAACCAACCTAGGCTGTTATATATATATATATATATATATATATATATATATATATATATATATATATATATATATATATAAACAAAGGAAGACAATAAAAGCACAGACACAATGAACATCATAAAAACAACACACTTCTATACAAATGTCCCGAAACTAAATGGAGGAGTGATGAAGGGTTAGGAGATCAGCAATATATAAAGGGGCCTCCCTCGGTCTGGTACCAGTCAACAATCTAGCAGCCGCGCTCTGGACCAGCTGCAGGCGTGATGAAGATGATCCCAGAATACAAGGGACTGTAGTAGTCAATACGAGAGGAAATAAGAGCGTGAATAACAGTCTCCGAGTCCTTGGCTGTGGCTCGGAGGTAGAGTGGTTGCCCCCTTAACCACAAGGTTGGCAATTCAGTCCCAGGCTCCTCTGGCCAAGTGTCCCTGAGCAAGACACTGAACCCTAAGTTGCTCCCCGGATGCTGTATGTATAGCTGTCCACTGCTCCTAATACTTAGGATGGGTTAAATGAAGTAATAGATTTTCACTACTTGGTACTGTGTGTATGTGACGATTTAAGAATAAAGTTTGATCCTTTTTTGATCCTTAGGACAGAGGAAGGACTTTAGTTTAGCAATAGTCCTGAGATGAGAAAAAGCTACATTAACAACAATGTTAATTCTGGGTCAAAGATGAAACCTAGACTTCTGGCAAAAGGGAGCACACTTAAGGCTAAAGGGGGGGGGGGGTGTATGTGTGTGTGTGTGTGTGTGCGTGCGTGCGTGCGTGCGTGCGTGTGCGTGTGTGCGTGTGTGTGTGTGTGTGTGTGCGTGCGTGCGTGCATGCATGAGTAAATGGTCAGTCACTCTTTCTTCTCCTTTGTTTGGTATCGTAGCTCTGAAACACAAAGCTGTGTTCCCACACTCAACACAAAAGTGTTGTACTAGTACTAATACTACAGTGTACAAGTACTCTGTTACAGTAAAAGTCCTGCATTCTACTGTGATGGATGATAAACAGCCCAAAATCTATACACTGAAGACTTATGTTTTTGCCTGTAGTTAGTTTAAAAACCCAACAGCCGAGGGAACAAATGATCTCTGATATTGGTTTGGGCTCTTCCCTGATTGCAGGAGTCGCAAAATATTTCATCTACAAAAAGGGGAAAAGCTTGGTTTGAGGGCTGCAGCTAATTCATTTCATTATAAATTCATCTGCCCGTTATTTTCCTCAATATTGGATTCATTGTTTGCTCTATCAAATGTCCAGAAAATGGTGAAACATTTCCATTCCCAGTTCCTCAAAGTCCAAGCTGATGTCGTCAATAGTCTTGTAAGTCCAAAACCGAAAAGATATTTAGATTAATATGATATAAAACGGACAAGAGCAAGGACAACCTCCATATTTGAGAAGCTAAAAACAGCATTTTTCTGACATTCATTTGAACAACTAGAGAATGCGCTGCTGAACAAATGGCGGTGTGAATGCTGTGTGCTGAAAGGCTGCCGCTACACTGGTGGCTGACTGTGAATGTGTGAGGCCTCCTGCACACAGGCTGCGTGGCGTGAGCATGTCCGCTGCGTGGCGTGTCCGTTTTCATCTGGGCTCCCATGTTAACAGGTTGGAGCGTGCACACTGCCTGCGTGACACGCGCTTCTCCCGTGCATGCTAGAAATAGGACCGACACCTATTTTTCACACGACACGCAAGTGTTTTAGACGCGTTTCCAGGCAAAATATAATCCTATTTTAAATTAAGGGTCAATATAATAAGTCATTTTGACACGAATACATTTAATAAATGACATTTTGATGTTTGAAAGTCTCTAGGTTTTGACATAAAGGCAGACATAAATGTAATTAAAAAAAAAAAAATAAATAATAATAATCGATTTTCAAATATTGCACCTGTCAATAAAGAACAAAATATTCTGGAGCCTAATTTGCCGTCAATACTGCCGATGTTGTCTTTGCTGTAATCAAATCAGTATATATTTATGTTTATGTTCATGGGGAAACATACATGTGTACAGACAAGGCTAGCAGCAGCGCCGCATCAGACACGTTTCTGGACGAAAACGCCACGCAGCCGCCACGCAACTGACTGCCTAAGAAGAAGGTGAAGTAGTAGGAATGTTTGTTATCGAAGCAGTTGGTGATTATGTTGATCTGTCGATACTAATCGATGAGTCGACTGATCCGATGGTTGCAGCTGTAGTTTGGGAGCCGCCGGCCTCGGGGATGACTCCCACGGGAAACTGCCGCGGCGTCCTTAGCGCCTCGTTGACGCGGTCGATCAGCATCTTCTCCTCTCTCGCCGCCACGGGGGGGAACCTTTGACGCAGGGCGTTCAGGAGAAACGCCTTCAGGTTCCCCGGGAGCGCCCACTTCCCTCCGGACCCGTCCCAGTTTGTGGTGACGCACCACGCCCGGTATTTCTCCTCCGGGGTGACGAAACGGAACAGCAAGCAGCCGTAGCGATCCGCCCGGCCCTGGCTCATCCGGAGGAGCGCCAGGTGATCCTCCGGGGTCACGTCGCGCATCGCCACGTCCGGATGCTGCCGGGGACGCCGGGGGATTGAAACGTCGTCGGGAGAACGGGGAACTAGAGAGAGAGAGAGAGAGAGAGAGAGAGAGAATCAACTGTACATGGTCTCTTTTCAAATCTCTTTACATGGTAAAAGAAACTGGTATTTCCCGTTTCTGCATTCTAACTTTCAGCCCGAGTGCTGTAAAGACTGACAATTATACCTGAGGCTTATCTTATTCTTATTTAATTTTCAGGTCTGGTTTGAATCCTACTTAAAGAACAGGGACTCCTTTGTGTCTATAGATAAACATCTGAGCGGACAAATATGAAATGCGGAGTTCCCCAAGGCTCCATTCTGGGGCCTCTTCTGTTTAACATCTACATGCTTCCACTGGCTCAGATAACAGAAGACAGTTGCAGTGATTATTTGTCTATAAGCGTTAACGTTTGCTGGCTGTGCGATCACATCAACACACAGTCACATGACTTCTCAAACCTGACAGAGGTTCTCCGCTCTCCTTCAAAATGTCACAATTACCTTCCGTTTCCATGCGTTGAGTTTGTCTCTGATGAAGCTGTGAGGACTGAGCTTCCTCTTGATCATCTTCACTCTTCACAGGGACAGGAGTGAATGGGAACTTGGTGATATCAGCCTCCTCCAGCCCTTGAAGCTGCTCTCCCTCCTGACTGCTCCAAGGTTCCTCCGGTTCCTCTTTAATGTGTCTCCTCAGACTTCCTGCTTCTGTAAAATGTCCGTCTCCCATTTGACTCCTTTTGTTGATCTGCAGGGTAGTGTTGTTAAATGTTTCATCGCTCTGAGAGAATTGGTCATGTTTGAGAGAGTTTGAACCTGATAGACGTGCACTGCTCTCTTTCAAATAATCACGGTCATCAGTCTCAGGTTCAGAAGGGTCTCCAGTCTGGTCTTCAGTCTCTGGTTGTAAAAGTGGATGTGAGTTCCTGGCTGGTTCTGGTCCTCCACAGTCCTCTACATCAGCTTCTGTTCCCATGTGTTGTGTTTCTCTGCTGGCTGGAGGCTCTGCCTCTCTGTCCTCCTCGGTTTGAGTTTGCTGTGAGCACGGACGACCGACACATTTGTGAGTTTTTACCTGACTCAGCCAGGCAAACGTCTTGTCACAAACGCTGCAGCTGAATCGCTTCTCCCCCGTGTGGACTCTCATGTGGTGCGTCAGGTTCCCCGCCTGGGTGAAACCTTTGCCGCAAAACGAGCAGCTGAACGGCTTCTCCCCCGTGTGCGTTCTCATGTGCACCTTCAGATGCGCCTCACTCAAAGTCCTCAGATCACAAACCGAGCAGACGCAGGGCTTGTCTCCCGTGTGGACTCTCATGTGCTGCGTCAGTTGCACCTTCTGTCCGAAGCTTTTGTCGCATACCGAGCAGCTGAAAGGCTTTTCCCCCGTGTGATTCCTCATGTGTCTTTTCAGGTTCCCACTTCCGATGAAAGCTTTGCCGCACACCGAGCAGCTGAACGGTCTCTCACCCGTGTGCGTCCTCATGTGCGTCTTCAGGTGTTCTTTGCTCAAAACTCCCTGATCGCAAACGGAGCAGCTGAAAGGCTTCTCTCCCGTGTGGATCATGGCGTGTCTCTGTAAATGCTGCCTGCGTGCAAATGCTTTCTGACACACCGAACAGCTGAAAGGCTTTTCGCCCGTGTGCGTTCTCATGTGCTCCGTCAGTTGCACCTTCTGTATGAATATTTTACCACAAACCGAGCAGCTGAAAGCTTTTTCTCCCGTGTGGGACTTCATGTGTCTCTTCAGATGTTGCTTTGTTCCAAATCTTTTCCCACACTCAAAACAGCTGAATGACTCTTTGCCATCACAGACGGGACTTTCTTCACGTTCCAGAGAGTTTAAACGTGACCCACTTTCGCTGTCGTCCTTCCAAACATCGCTGTCGACGCTGTCATCAGTCTCTGGCTGTAAGAGTGGATGTGGATTCGAGTTCCTGGCTGGTTCTGGTCCTCCCCAGTCCTCTCCATCAGCTTCTGTTTCCATGTGTTCAGTTTGTCTCTGTTGAAGCCCTGTTCAAGTGAGATAAAAGAAAACTATTTCATTAGGGGGGTCAGCGGTAGCTGCGTAGCAAACGCTTTCTTTCACCGTAACGTAATGAAAGTTAGAACATGACATTTTCCGTGCTAGATCCTTCAGAAACTGTTCAGTCGTGTTCTCTACTCTTAAAATAAAATAAACTAGCTTCACTTGAACTTGTATGCTCTTGACTTTTGCAGATTGTTTCCGTTCCCCCCCTCCCCTAAAAAGCTATCAACCCTGCTGTTGTCCTTGGGTCAAAATTTGACCCTTTTTCAAAGTTTCTACGTCAGAAATTTGGGTTTCTTTCAACCAAATTGCCCAAAAATATAACCTTTACTCTTCGCAGGTAAAATTAAGGATCAGTTCACTGATTACTTTCATTGAATTTTCAATTTTATAGCGTTTGAAAAAACAATGAAGAGTTTGAGTTTGTGATTATCCACTAAAATTGTAACTATTCGTCAAAATACATTGAGGGTTTTTTTTAAACTCAATTAGGTAAAATTTTCATATAAATGCATATAAACGTCAAATAGTCTAAAAAAAGGGTTTTATTTTACCCGGGAGGACAACACAAAGGTTAAATAACAGCGCCCACGTTGTTCCTACCTTCCTCTTCATCATCTTCACTCTTCACAGGGACAGGAGTGAATGGGAACTTGGTGATATCAGCCTCCTCCAGCCCTTGAAGCTGCTCTCCCTCCTGACTGCTCCAAGGTTCCTCCTGTTCCTCTTTAATGTGAGGGGGGGGCTCTGGCTCCTGCTGGTCCAAACTGGCACTACACTCCTGCTGCTCAGGGGGAAACTCTTCTTTAACCACCAACACCTGCTCAACATCTGCAGGAAACAGGAAACGCACATTGAGAGACATTGCATTAAAACCACAGCCTATCTGCAGATCACGAAGCATCTAGTCTATATCCAAGAAGTTCCACTTCCGGGATTGCTCCGGTGCTGCCGAAATTCTGCCGAAATTCTGCCGAACATCCCTCATTTGGTCTGGATGTCCGTCCCCTTCCTCTTTCTTTGTGTTGGCGTTCTAACCTCCGGTGGATTTATGAAGACTATGGTTAACTGCTCCTCAGATCTCTGCAGGGTAACTCCAGACAGCTAGCTAGACTATCTGTCCAATCTGAGTTTTCTGTTGCACGACTAAAAACTACTTTTGAATGTACACATGTTCCACCAAAACAAGTTCCTTCCTGAGACTATTTTGCAGAGGCACCGTGGCTCCGTCCGGCGCTTAGCACTGCCCGAGACGATTGTGATTGCTGTCTCTGAATCTCCTCCGCAGCACTGTGGAGGAAGGTCTGGACATGAGACAACTGAGCATCAAACAGCTTCACACTCAGCCGTGTCACGTCTCTACAAGATCTACAAAGGTCGAGCCATCTTTTCTGTCAGTGTACATTACATTATATTTTTTGTATTCTAGCAGAGCGAACGCGTAGAAAAATGTAGAGTTGAAGGAAGTGTGTGTGTGTGTGTGTGTGTGTGTGTGTGTGTGTGTGTGTGTGTGTGTGTGTGTGTCTTTGTGTGTGTGTGTGTGTAAGACTCACTGTAGGTGCGCATTTGGCAGGGGATTTTATGGAGCCTCTTTTTAAAAAAAGTTAAATTTCTCAATAAAAAAAATTGCAATTTCACATAATTTGACCGTTTTTTTTTTCCATATGTGTCTAAAACATTGGAAAAGCTAGAGCAGATAATACATAAATAACACTGTAAAAGACTAAACCTGCTATATAAGTCCATTACACTCACTAGATCTGAGAAAAGTAATTCATCAATAGTTGTAATGCTCAAATTGATTTTACATTCATTTGGCTCAAACAACTTGGGTGCTGCGGCTTATAATGGTAGGGAAAACCCTGAACTACTACCACATCTGTCTGTCTGTCTGTCTGTCTGTCTGTCTGTGTGGCCCTTAGGGAAGTTGAGTTTGACACCCCTGAGCTACACCATTTAATAGCAGACACATAGAACTAGTTTGTATCCCATTTTGAACGCGCTGGCTTAAAAGAGCTCCAAGATACAGACAAATGTTATCTATCCTAGGTCTACTGTACTTAACTCTGTAGCTACAAAACGTGTGTGTGTGTGTGTGTGTGTGTGTGTGTGTGTGTGTGTGTGTGTGTGTGTGTGTGTGTGTGTGTGTGTGTGTATAAATAACTTACTCTGTAGCTACAGAGAACAATGTGAGGAAAAAGGTTGTTTTCATTTGACTCAATACAGGGAAGAACAAACTCAACTGCACAACTTCCACACACACACACACACACACACACACACACACACACACACACACACACACACACACACACACACACACACACACACTCCACTCTTAGTGTGTTACATTATATATTTGTTATGTTCCAGCACAATGCTGTAGTTGTGAGTTTGGAGCTAATGCTGCAGACACTAACCTGCTTTTCTCCGCAGCTCCATGTTTAATATCCGGATATGTCTGTCTGAAAACGTCCACTCAACTGTCCTGGAGCCGCGGTTTGGACCACTGTGTCAGAGCCTGACATCTGGACATTTTCCACACATCAATAACAGCGGTTTCTGTCAGTGTTTACCCTCAGCAGACATGCTAAGCTAACGGTGTTCCGGGGCAGAAACAACCGAGGGACTTGAATCCGTCCACCGTCTCTATTTGTCTTATTTCCCGGTTTATATTAATGCACTTTGGCACGGTTTCCTTGACCTGCTTCTTCCCAAAAGTCCTCTATCATCATCAGAAAATAAAAATAAAACCTTAAATCCCCCTGTGAGCTACGTTACCACGGCTCGGACGTTACACGTCGAATTTCCTGGGCTGCGTAGAGAACGTAGAGAACGTAAACAACGTAACAGTAGAGGGAGGAGAGAAAAGAAAAACGGCCACGATCACCATCACCGAACCCACCAGACTCCATGTAAATAATCAGGACTTTTAGCGTATATAGAGCCAGCATATCACCACATGTAAATGGGTGAATTAAGGGTTTATTTCAACAAAACCAGAGTGGTGATTGTCGGAACAGTGGAAAGATGAACCAAGACCGCTTTTGGTAGTTGTATTGTGTTTCTGTCCACTTTGAATGCAGTGTGTTTTACGATGATAAAATGACTGATTATTTGCATAGAGTCTGGTGGGTTTGGCAACGGCCTGTTAAAGAGCGAAGATTACAATAGATTTTATGAACAAATGCTTATTTCCATACGTCCTATCGTCATATCATATCGTTACTGAGAGAAGAGATCCCAGGAAGGAGAGAAAGATCAACTGAAGGTTTAAGGACCAAACCTGCTCTGTGTAGCCGAAGCTGAGGGTTGAAAACAGCGTCCAGTAGCTCCCGTTGTCGCTCGTTCTCCTCTTTTGAACGACAAAGTTCCTCCTCGTACTCTGCTATCGTTCTTTCAAACAGCCCAAATATCTCTTCAGCAGCCGCAGTTAGTCGCTGCTCCACCAACGCTCTCAGCATCTGGACTTTACACATTTTAACTCTGTCTCAGTAAACGCACCACAACTCCATTCAGACACACGGGGGCTCTGATGGAACACACACACACACACACACACACACACACACACACACACACACACACACACACACACACACACACACACACACACACACACACACACACACACACACACACACAGTGTGCCTATGCACTAGCCTACTCTGTCCGAGGTCTATCCCTAAAAAGGACGTTTTCCTCACCACCCGAGGTTTCTCCCTAAATGGGAGTTTTTCCTCGCCACTGCACGAAATGCTTGCTCTTGGGGGAATTACTGGAATTGTTGGGTCTTTGTAAATTATAGGGTGTGGTCTAGACCTACTCTATCTGTAAAGTGTCTTGAGATAACTCTTGTTATCAGAATCAGAAAGGGTTTTATTGCCAAGTACGTTTTTTAACACATACAAGGAATTTGTTTTGGTGTTTGTGCACATCACACATTCTCTAAATGGAATATCAAACAATATAAGTATAGGTATAAACAATATAAGTATATGTACACAGTATGTATTCAATTAAAAATAAAGATAGAAATAAAAAAAATATTATAATTAATAATAATAATAATAATAATAATAATAATAATAATAATAATAATAAAGAGCATTAGAGTAGAGAGAGAACAGTGGCATGAAGAGCCAGGTGGAGAGTCAGGGTGGTTTCCGGGCCTTGTTAATGAGGCTCGTGGCGGAGGGGAAAAAGCTGTTCATGTGACGTGAGGTTTTGGTCCTGATGGACCTCAGCGTGTTTCCCCAGCTTCACATGCTGCTTCCTGTCAGACAGGAAGTCAGTGATCCACCTGCTGGTGGAGTCAGGCACACCAAGCTGGGAGAGCTTCTCCTGGAGCAGAGTCGGGATGATGGTGTTGAAGGCAGAGCTGAATTCCAAAAACAGGATCCTGGCGTAGTTTCCTGTGGAGTCCAGGTGCCGGAGGATGTAGTGTAGGGCCAGGTTGACTGCATCGTCTACAGACCTGTTGGCTCTGTAGGCAAACTGCAGGGGGTCCAGGAGGGGGTCTGTGATGGCTTTGAGGTGTGAAAGCACAAGGCGCTCAAAGGACTTCATAACCACAGAGGTCAGGGCGACTGGTCTGAAGTCA
>NC_053124.1:37303057-37450557 GCF_010015445.1 Perca fluviatilis
CTTCATCAGAGACAAACTCAACACATGGAAACAGAAGCTGATGGAGAGGACTGTGGAGGACCAGAACCAGCCAGGAACTCACATCCACTTTTACAACCAGAGACTGAAGACCAGACTGGAGACTCTTCTGATCCTGAGACTGATGACAGTGCTGATTGGAAGGAGACCAGAGAACCTCAGTCAGCTTTAAACTCTCTGAAACATGATTCAACATGTAAGAAAACATTCAGCTGTTCAGAGTGTGGGAGAAGATTTAACTGCAAGTCACATCTGAACAGACACATGAGAACTCACACAGGAGAGGAACATTTTACAGGGTTGCACATGGGGGTCAAGCAGGAGCCCCCACACATTAAAGAGGAAGCTGACAGAGAGGACTGTGGAGTACCAGAACCAGCCAAGAACTCACACCTAGATGTACATTTCGAAACTGATACTGAAGACGAGACTTCAGACTCTTCTGAAACTGAAAAAGAGTGCGAGGATCCCAACGGAAAGCCATTCCGCTGCTCCGTGTGTGCGAAGACATTTAAACACCGGGGAAATCTGAACATACACATGAGAACGCACACAGGAGAGAAACCTTTCCGCTGCTCTTTGTGTGGCAAAACGTTCACGCAGAAAGCGGGGCTGGACTACCACTTGAGGACTCACACAGGAGAGAAGCCGTTCAGCTGCTCCGTCTGCGGGAAGACGTTCAGGAACAAAGGAGGCGTGACATACCACATGGCGACGCACACGGGGCTGAAAGCGTTCAGCTGTGGCGCGTGCAAGAAAAGATTCCGCGCGGCGTCGCAGCTCAGAGCCCACAAGTGCGTGGGCGAGCACTCGGAGCTTCACGGGAGACGGAGCGAGGCGGGCCGGAAGCCGCTGAGCTGCCTCGAGTGCAACGCGACGCAACGTTTCCAAACAATTACCTCCTGGTGACCCACATGAGAATGCACAAAGGAAAGAAACTGTTCACGTGCTCCATCTGTGGCCAGAAACGCCAGTTCAGTTCACACCTGGCGATACACATGAGAACCCACACGGGTGAGAAGCCGTACAGCTGCTCCGTCTGTGGCAAAACGTTCTCCCAGAGAGGCATCATGTCGCAGCACATGGCGGTGCACTCCGGCGTGAAGCCATTCAGCTGCGGCGTCTGCGGCCGCCGCTTCTTTTGGCACTTCCAGATCAAAAAGCACAAGTGTCTTGGCGCCTTCTCGCAGCGGAGAAGAGCCGGCTTTAACGGAGAGAACTACGGAGGAGCAGAAGCGGTTGGACATTTAACGGTGGGTGCATATCGAAAGACTGAAGCGTCGCCTGAAACTGAAGCTGATGCTGAGTTTTGGAAAGAGACCCGGCAACATCAGTCAGGGTTCACTTATCGGAGGACTAAAAACGTAAGGGATGGATGTAACGCTGAAACTGCAGCCGGGACCGAGCAAAGTGTGGAACCGAGCAGGCAGCCTCAGTCCGGTCCTGACGCTCTGAAAGCTGAGCACGTCCCTGCTGGGGATACAGAAGAGAAACCCTTCAGCTTTTCTGAGTGCCAGGAAAGCTGTGAAGACGCTCTGCTGACACACCAGAACTCCCCCGCAGAAGAGAAACCTCTATCATTTTGTGGGAAAGCTGTCCACATGGGAGAGAAAGCGCTCAGCAGCAGCAGCGTTTTTGAGAAAAGCTTCACGGTGGAGCCGTGGCACAGACTGTTGGGGAGAGGGTATAACCGTAAGCACCAGCTGCAGGTTCCCATCAGACTTCACGCGGCGCTGAAAGGTCGCTCAGTTCGCGGCAAAACGTTTCCCAAGCGCGGTGGCTCACGCGTGGCGGAGACGGCTTTCCGCTGCTCGGTGTGCGACGCAGCTTTCGGCGACAGCGAGGCGTTGGTCCAACACATGAGGATCCACACGAGGCAAACGCAGTTCAGCTGCGCCGTCTGCGGGAAAGAATTCGCGTGGCGACGGTATCTGACCAAACACATGGAAGTTCACACAAAGGAGAGTCTCGACAGTCTTCATCAGAGACAAACCCAACACACGGAAACAGAAGCTGATGGAGAGGACTGTGGAGGACCAGAACCAGCCAGGAACTCACATCCACATCCACCTTTACAACCAGAGACTGAAGACCAGACTGGAGACTCTTCTGATCCTGAGACTGATGACAGTGCTGATTGGAAGGAGACCAGAGAACCTCAGTCAGCTTTAAACTCTCTGAAACATGACTCAAGATGTAAGAAAACATTCAGCTGCTCTGAGTGTGGGCGAAGATTTGGCTGCAAGACAACTCTAAGGAGACACACGAGAATCCACGCAGGGGAGAAACGACTCAGCTGCAGATTTTGTAACGAAAGATTTGCCCGGCGCCCACAGTTCCAAGAACATCAATGTGTTGGTGGTCAAACTGAGGAGGACAGAAAGGCAGAGCCTCCATCCAGGAACTCACATCCACGTACACTTGTACAACCGGAGACTGACGACAGCGCCGACAGTGATTTTTGGAAGGAGACCAGAGAACGTCCGAAACCCGAGAGCGGCGACAGCGTTGACAGCGACTTCTGGAAGGACGACAGGAAACCTCAGTCTGGTTTAGACTCTCCGAACAACAGCGACGGCGGCTCCGAACGTGACGTGAGATGCGATAACCCTCTGAGGAAGCCGTTCGGCTGCCCGGAGTGCGGGAAGAGGTTCCTCAACCTCTGCAACCTGAAGAACCACACCAAATATCACACGGGCGAGCGAGCGTTCTTCTGCTCCGTTTGCGGTCTGAAGTGTCTATACCGGTCTCACCTGAAGATCCACATGAGGACTCACACGGGGGAGAAGCCGTTCCCGTGCCCAGTTTGTGGGAAAAAGTACGCACACAAGGCGAGCATGCAGTCGCACATGGCGGCCGTCCACACGGTGGAGAAACGGTACAGCTGCAGCATCTGCGACCAAGGCTTCGCTTGGTACACAGAGCTGAAGTACCACCAGTGTGTCGGGGACGCCGCCGATGGACACGCATAGATACGGGTTTATCGCATGGACACGCATAGCATTTCAGCCTTAGTCGCATGTCGTTTCCCCCCTCCCGAGGGGGGAAACGACATGCGACTAAGGCTGAAATGCTAACAAAAGTGCCTGTAGCTGGCTAAAGACAAAAGATGTAAGCATGTAAAAGGGTTTTAGGGCCCTATCTTGCACCCAGCGCAGCGCAAAACCCGACGCAAGTGTCTTTTTTTGTTTTTCGCAGTTGTCAATTTCCCGTCCAGCGCCCACGTTGTTTAAATAACAAATGTGGGCGTGCTGGTTTTACAGGGAGGTGTGTTCAGGTGCATTCTGGGCGTATTGCTGTCTTGGGGCAGCTGGAAGTGATCGCACCATTGACCAACAAAAACCTGGTCTAAAGTCAATAACTCAGCATTTCATTGTTATTTTAACAGAGCATTAGGAAAATGCTCCTAGGCTCGTGCACAGCACGCGTTACACACACAGAGACGCACAGCAGCACACACACACACAGCAGCACACACACACACACAGCAGCACACACACACACAGCAGCACACACACACACACACACAGCAGCACACACACACAGCAGCGCACACACACACAGCAGCACACACACACAGCAGCGCACACACACACAGCAGCACACACACACACAGCGCAGCACACACACACAGTAGCACACACACACAGCAGCACACACACAGCAGCGCACACACACACACAGCAGCACACACACATAGCACCACACACAGCAGCACACACACACACACACACAGAAAGGACACACACACACAGCAGCACACACACACAGCAGCGCAACACACACACAGCACACAGCACACACAGGCAGCACAAACAAAAAACAAGTGCAACACACACAGCAGCACACACACACACACAGCAGCACACACACACACAGCAGCACACACACACAGCAGCACAAACACATGCAGAAGATTACAAATAAAAAATATTACGGTGCAAATTCTCCATCATAACAGCAATGCTCCAAGGTCCAAACGCGCCTGGCTTTTAAAGGGAATGGGAGATTATCTATGATTGGTTGATTGCATGTTACGCCCAAAACACACCTCTGATTAATGGAGACACTAAGTACAACCCTTTAGAACCAGGCGCCCGGCACACAGACCCTTTTTTCTGCCGTCAAACTAGCAAAAGTGGATTTGGACCACACACAAGCACCAGGAGCTTCACAGGTATTGTTTTTTTAAAGGAGTCTGGTGGGTTTAGGGTTAGCGACTTCAGAGCTGTTTCTGGTTAAACAGAAAGGTCTCAAAGAGGTTTTAAAGGTCTATCTCTGTAGGGATCCTTTCCATAATGTTGTCAGACACTTAGAATATTAATCTGAGTCTGTCAGCGACAGAAACCGAACTTTTAGTGGATGAAATTGACCGCTGCAGTTGGCATCCAGCAGTGTGTTTTATGAATGTGTGTGTGAGAGAGAGAGAGAGAGAGAGAGTGTGTATGTGTGACAGAGTGTGTGTGTGTTTGTGTGTGAGAAAGTGTGTGTGTGTGAGAGAGTGTGTATGTGAATGAGAGTCTGTTTGTGTGCGATTGTGTGTGTGATTGAGAGTGTGTGTGTGTGTGTGTGTCTATGTCTGTGTGTGAGAGTGTGTGTGTGTGCGAGTGAGTGTGTCTATGTCTGTGTGTGTGAGAGTGTGAGTGTGTGTATGTGTGTGACAGAGTGTGTGTGTGTGTGTGTGTGTGTGTGAGAGAATGTGTGTATGTGTGTGAGAGAAAGTGTGTATGTGAATGAGAGTCTGTGTGTATGTGTGTGAGAGAAAGTGTGTATGTGAATGAGAGTCTGTGTGTTTGTGAGTGAGAGTGTGTCTGTGTGTGTGTGAGAGTGTGTGTGTGTGTGTGTGTGACAGAGTGTGTGTGTGTGTGTGTGTGTGAGAGAATGTGTGTGTGAGAGAGAGTGTGTATGTGAATGAGAGTCTGTGTGCTTGTGAGTGAGAGTGTGTGAGTGAGTGTGTCTATGTCTGTGTGTGTGAGAGTGTGCGTCTGTGTGTATGTGAGTGTGTCTGTGTGTGCGTGTGCGTGCTAACCCTAACCCATGTGTTCATCACTGGATACTTTTACACCTTTTAAACCAACATTCAGATGATTTGTTTCTGCAAAAAAAATGACAATAAAACTCAAACTGGGACCTTCCTGTCTGTCTCTGTTTCTGACTACAACTAGGTTGGATAAAGTTTGTTGGATCGGCCGCTCAAACATGCAGTTATTGATAAAGTGATTCTCTGTTTTTCTTAATCGAATCAGCTTCTACAAAGTCTTTGCTGCTGGTCTTCATGGCTCACACACAAGTCAAAATAAAATAGAAACATGAACAATTTCACATATCAAAATGTTCAGAAGAAACTCTGCTTTCTGTATATTGATGCCCAAAATTTTTTTTTTAAATTTTTTTAATTGCCAAAAAAACTGTAAAAAATGTGAAAAAAATTGCCAATAAATGTGAAAAAAAACAACGAAAAAATTTGTTTTGGTTGCTTGAAATGATTTTCATAAAGTCTAAATAGTAAATAAATGTCTAAAATGAAACTGCTTTGACTCCAAAAAAGTCCAAAAAAATTGCCCCAAAAACTGTAAAATAGGTGAACAAAATTGCCAAAAAACGTAATTAATGTAAAAAAAACGAAAAAAAATGTCAAAAAGACGACAAAAAAATCCGAAAGAAATTGCGGAAAAAAATGCAAATGTTTTTTTAAAGTCGACAAAAACTCAGAATTTTTTTCCTAAAAACCTTTCTAAAAGGCGACATTTCTGAAAAAATTGCCAAAAAAATACTTTAAAGACAGGAAAAGTAATTGAGTAAATATATGTAGTTAAATCCCTACACTATATACATATACACATACGTATATATGAACACAGTGGGTGAAATCGACTTTTAAAACGCAGTTTTATTCTGAAGGGGCGGAAGTTGTGTTTGTGATTCTGGGTCGCGGAAGTTGTTGGTACGACCTGTAATTCGTCCGTCCAGGGAACTAACTGTCTGTGTTTTATCGCGTTATGAAGCCTCAGGAGCATAACGCGATTAGTTCAGATTCCTAAAAGAACGAAAGGTCCCAAACTGCTGGATGTGGCTTTAAACCCTGAAACGAAGCTACACAGAGCAGGTCTGTTGTTGAAACGCGGTACATGTTGCTACAGCTAACGTTAGCCGCTAGCAGCTAGCTCCTGCTAACGTGTTGCTGTTGTTTCTCCAGCTTGTTGTAAAGCTAGGGTTAGCCGCTAGCAGCTAGCTCCTGCTAACGTGTTGCTGTTGTTTCTCCAGCTTGTTGTAAAGCTAGGGTTAGCCGCTAGCAGCTAGCTCCTGCTAACGTGTTGCTGTTGTTTCTCCAGCTTGTTGTAAAGCTAGGGTTAGCCGCTAGCAGCTAGCTCCTGCTAACGTGTTGTTGTTTCTCCAGCTTGTTCTAAAGCTAGGGTTAGCCGCTAGCAGCTAGCTCCTGCTAACGTGTTGCTGTTGTTTCTCCGTATTTCGTCCAACCCAGGTGGGCCAGCAGTGAGTGTGAAGAGAGACTTTTCTAAACTCTGACATGGACTCTGAGAACAGTCAGCACACACAGTCCTCTCACTGTTCCATCCACCAAGGTTAACAGAACCAACGCTGCTACACACTGGGAAGGCTCTTTGTATAAAAACAATCACGTTAACGTGTGTGTGTGTGTGTGTGTGTGTGTGTGTGTGTGTCTGTCTGTCTGTCTGTCTGTCTCTGTGTGTGTGTGTGTGTGTGTGTGTGTGTGTGTGTCTCTGTGTGTGTGTGTGTGTGTCTTTCTGTGTGTGTGTGCTTTTCTCGTTCTGTTGTGTGTGTGTGTGTGTGTGTGTGTGTCTGTGTGTCTCTCTTTCTCTGTGTGTGTGTGTCTGTGTGTGTGTGTGTGTGTGTGTGTCTCTGTGTGTGTGTGTGTGTGTCTGTCTGTCTGTCTCTCTTTCTCTGTGTGTGTGTGTCTCTGTGTGTGTGTGTGTGTGTGTGTGTGTCTCTGTGTGTGTGTGTGTCTGTCTCTTTTTCTGTGTGTGTGTGTCTCTGTGTGTGTGTGTCTGTGTGTGTGTGTGTCTCTGTTGTGTGTGTCTCTGTGTGTGTGTGTGTGTGTGTGTGTGTGTGTGTCTGTCTGTCTTTCTCTGCGTGTGTGTGTTGTGTGTGTGTGTGTGTGTGTGTCTCTTGTGTGTGTGTGTGTGTGTGTGTGTGTGTCTGTCTGTCTGTCTCTCTTTCTCTGTGTGTGTGTGTGTGTGTGTGTCTGTCTGTCTGTCTGTCTCTCTTTCTCTGTGTGTGTGTGTGTGTGTGTCTCTGTGTGTGTGTGTGTGTCTGTCTCTCTTTCTCTGTGTTGTGTGTGTGTGTGTTGTGTGTGTGTGTGTGTGTGTGTGTGTCTCTGTGTGTGTGTGTGTGTCTGTCTCTCTTTCTCTGTGTGTGTGTGTCTCTGTGTGTGTTTTGTGTGTGTCTCTGTGTGTGTCTCTGTGTGTGTCTGTGTGTGTGTGTGTGTGTGTGTGTGTGTGTGTGTGTGTGTGTGTGTGTGTGTGTGTGTCTGTTTTCTTTTCTGTGTGTGTGTCTCTGTGTGTGTGTGTGTCTCTGTGTGTGTGTGTCTCTGTGTGTGTGTGTGTGTCTCTGTGTGTGTCTCTGTGTGTGTGTGTGTGTGTGTGTGTGTGTGTGTGTGTGTGGGGGGTTCTGTCATCAGAGAGACATTAGAAGAGACACTGAGCAATTAAAATTAGAAAGGCAATACATATTTACTTTTCAGAAATCACACACAACGCTGAAGTTGACTCCTGATTCGGCAGTTGAGGGGAAATTTAAGAGAAACTTGAAGCTGAAGTATGGAAATCTAACTTCCATTGCTGAGTGACTGAGCCTCTGACTGTACTGAAAGCGTGTTAGTCATTGAGGTCAATTGTGAATTATGTCTAAAACACACTCTAAGCTTTGTGAAAGCATGTATTGTCTTCATGAGAACGCAATAAAGGGAGATTTCACAGTTCTTTTTTCAACTGATGACAACTTTGAACAAGGTCCACATTGAAAACCACTACACCTGTGTGTTAGTGTAACTAAAGGCGTTTTTCCATTACATGGTACCTGCTCGACTCGATGCACTGCGCATCCGTTTTCCATTGCAGATTTTAGCAACCGCCAGCGTGGGTTTCGTCATTAGGCGCCGCCGCAGTAAACTGCCGTGACCTAACGCAACACACATACACACACACACACACACAATGTGGAAGGTGTGTTGTTGTTGCCACGGCCAGAAGACACATTTAGTTTCAAATTAAGCTGGAGGCAGCAAAAACAAACAAAAAACCACAGCTGGCTAAACTATTTAAAAATGGCCGGTTTGTTCAGGACGCCCCCCTCTGGCGCTTTCACGTCACCTTTTCGGCTTGCCTCAGCTCGATGGGAACCTCGACTGAGGCGGTACTAAATAAAGTACCTGTTAGCAGGTACCAGGGACTTTTTTTTTCATAATGGAAAACAAAAAAAGGCTCGGCGAGTCGAGCAGGTACCATGTGGAAAAGCGCCATAACAGGAGTGTAACTATGGCTGGGCAATATTTCAATATTATATCGATATCGTGATATGAGACTAGATATCGTCTAGGGGTGGGAATCACCAGAGGCCTCACGATACGATATCATCCCGATACTTGTGTCACGATACAATATTATTGCGATTTTAAACATATTGCAATATTCTGCGATATATTGCAATGTATTACCTTTTTTCCAACTTCAAATTTTTCCCAGTTTCAAATGATGTCCCCAAAGGACAATTTTGTCAACATTTATTTTATCTAAAAAGATACATGTCTCCGTTTGTTCATCTCACTTCAGTTGTATTGCTGCAAAATGGGGATTGTCAGCAGACAGACTGACCAACACATATATCATAAAAGATCGATACTTGGCGTCTGTGTATCGATACAGTATTGCCACGAAAAATATCGCAATATTATGCTGTATCGATGTTTTCCCCCACCCCTAATATCGTCTTAGATTTTGAAGAATTATAATATCGTTACATGGTAAGTTTAGTCTTTTCCTGGTTTTAAAGGCTGCATGTCATTTTCTGAACTTACCAGACTGTTGTAACAGTTCTATTATTCGCCTTTACCCACTTAGTCATTATGTCCACATTACTGATGATTATTTATCAAAAATCTCATTGTGTAAATATTTTGTGAAAGCAGCAGTTGTCAACCCTACAATATCGTTGCAATATAGACATCGAACATGCTTTTATTGCAGCTGTGTAAAGAGCGGGGAAACGGAGGATCGGTCACTCAGCAATGTCAATTTATGTTTGATCAGAAGCTAACTTTAGCCTCGTTATAGATGATGCCCTAACCCTCCTCCATCTAAACATCTCTCCTTACTTACATGCATGCAAACTGTTGCTGTAAATGTTTTCCTCATGTGTGACTGGACTTTTGTTTCACATAACCAAATACTCAGGATACTTTTTGTCCTTTCTTTTTATTTATGTGTATACATACGAGTGTGTGCGTATGTATATTATGTGTATATATATATATATATATATATATATATATATATATATATATATATATATATATATATATATATATATATATATATATATGCATTAGGGGTGGGCGATATATCTCAATATTTTTGGCAATTTTGACGATAACAATAATTACACAATATCCTTTAAAAATGTGTTTTTGAAAGTCAGAGTTACTTAATCACTGATGATAATAATGGGCACAATGTTGAATGAAAACAGTTCTTATTTATTTTCTTTAACATGTAAGTATTCAAGTTAAAACAATTCAAAGAGATACAAAATCTAATACTAATTGAACTAGTGTAGGAACATTGAACTCTGAGTACACATTCAGTTGTACACCTCTGCTGTAATGTAAATTGTGCAGCATACAAGCCAGATGAAATCATAATAATAAACAAAGGGCTCTGTTCTGTAACATATTGCACACAACCATGTCCTTATTGGAAGCAGTCCTGCAGCTGGGATAGGGCAGTATCAGGCCAGATTTTGATAGTCCTTCTGACCGGGATGCATGCTGGGATCAGGAGTAGTTGGATGTGATCTGACTGATGCATGCTGGGATCAGGAGTAGTTGGATGTGATCTGACTGATGCATGCTGGGACCAGGAGTAGTTGGATGTGATCTGACTGATGCATGCTGGGACCAGGAGTAGTTGGATGTGATCTGACTGGCCCAGGTGAGGGAGAGGAGCAGTTCTGTGTGCTTTCTTGATGTTAGAGTATACATGGTCTAGTGTGTTCTTCCCTCTAGTAACACAATCTACATGCTGGAAAAAAGCTGGGGAGTACAGACTTTAAAGCGCCCATATTATGCTCATTTTCAGGTTCATAATTTTTTTTTTAAGGTTGTACCAGAATAGGTTTACATGGTTTAATTTTCAAAAACACCAGATTTTTGTTGTACTGCACAGCTCTCTCACTGCTGCAGCTCCTCTTTTCACCCTGTGTTCAGGTCTCTGTTTTAGCTACAGAGTGAGACCTCTTTTCTTCTTCTTCTTCTGTACTATCTTTGATTGCACATGCTCAGTAGCTCAGATGTAGAGCATATCAGCTAGCTAACTCTAGAGACAGTAAAAGAAAGCCTGTTTCTCCAACTTTGGTCAGTTACAAGGCAGGATTAGCTGGGAGACTTCTAAATGAGGGCACACATGGAAGTAGTTCTTTTGTAGATTATGGTGAACTAGTGTGTGTTGTAGCAGTGCTTTGCTATTGAGAACGAGGCGTTAGCAGGCTCTGTTCTGTAACATATTGCACACAACCATGTCCTTATTGGAAGCAGTCCTGGAGCTGGGACAGGGCAGTGTCAGGCCAGGTTCTGATAGTCCTTCTACTTGGCTGTATAGTCCTTCTGACCGGGATGTATGCTGGGATCAGAAATAGTTGGATGTGATCTGACTGGCCCAGGTGAGGGAGAGGCGCAGTTCTGTATGCTATGTTAGAGTATACATGGTCTAGTGTGTTCTTCCCTCTAGTAGCACAAGCTGCATGCTAGAAAAAGCTGGGGAGTACAGACTTTAAGGACGCCTTGTAAAAGTCCCCTGCTATAATATGTATCCCCCTCCAGGTGATCGCGCTGCAGTTTGTTCACTATGGTAAGCAGTGAGCCAAACTTGTGCTAACGTTAGCATCGGGGGCTGTGTAGACGGCAGTGTGCTGTTTTCGTGGTAAATAAAATGGCCTGTATATTACCGACAGGGCTCCAGGTCAGGTGAGACGTGCTGGACAACGATCCTGCGGTCGGTACTCCATTCATTCTGCACAAAAATGAAGTCCTCCACCTCTGGTCTTGCCGGAGTTATGTTCTCATCCTGGCGGTAGCTAGCTCGGTGTGCTAGATGCTGACAACAACCCACGCAGCGCCCGGTTTGGCTGTGTCCTCCGGGATGTTATGAGCCGCCTGGAAGGCTCCTGTAACGGCTGTGTTGTATTGTAGGTCAGTGTGGCTGTACTTGTATAAATATACACCGACAGGAGAGCTAGTAGCCGCTGCACAATAGCGCGCCGACATCTTTGTTGACATGAGTGAATGTGTAGCTTTCCAATGCGTGTTTTGAAGTGTTTTTTTCGAAGTAATTTAAACACTCGATAATGTCAATTTGCACATCGTTAACACAACAATGACAATATTATCGTAAACGATATATATAGCCCACCCCTAGTCCCCTGCTACAATATGTATCCCTTCCGGGTGATCGCGCTGCAGTTTGTTGACTATGGTTAGCAGGTGAGCCAAACTTGTGCTAACGTTAGCATCGGGGGTTATGTAGACGGCAGTACCAGTCACTACAGTGTACTCTCTTGGTAAATAAATTTGGTCTGCATATTACCGACAGGTCAGGTGAGCATTGCTGGGCAACGATCCTGCTGTTGGTACTCCATTCATTATGCACAAAAATAGCTGCACAGGATGATTACGTTCATGGTGGATAAATGTGTAGATTGTGTAGATTGTTTTCTGAATTAATGGATGAAGCGTGATTTATGCTTCTGCATTACATTTTTGGGAATTTGTATATGTTGCACAATAAAATCAAGACAACACTAACACAACAAAATAAATCAATAAAAATAAAGATTGTGCAGGTGAGATTAGGGGCTTATAGAAGGAATATCACCCAAGGAAGAGAGTCCAGGCCGTGGCTACGTACGTAGGTATGTGGAGATACCGACCCTACGCCGTAGCCTGATGTGCGTACCGTGGCTTGGTAGCCCCAGAGACACACACACACACACACACACACACACACACACACACACACACACACACACACACACACACACACACACACACACACACACACCAGCCCTGCTATTCTCTTAAAGGTGACATGACATGGTGCTCTTTGGATGCTTTTATATAGACCTTAGTGGTCCCCTAATACTGTATCTGAAGTCTCTTTTATATAGACCTTAGTGGTCCCCTAATCCTGTATCTGAAGTCTCTTTTATATAGACCTTAGTGGTTCCCTAATCCTGTATCTGAAGTCTCTTTATATAGACCTTAGTGGTCCCCTAATCCTGTATCTGAAGTCTCTTTTATATAGACCTTAGTGGTTCCCTAATCCTGTATCTGAAGTCTCTTTATATAGGCCTTAGTGGTTCCCTAATCCTGTATCTGAAGTCTCTTTTATATAGGCCTTAGTGGTTCCCTAATCCTGTATCTGAAGTCTCTTTTATATAGACCTTAGTGGTCCCCTAATACTGTATCTGAAGTCTCTTTTATATAGACCTTAGTGGTCCCCTAATACTGTATCTGAAGTCTCTTTTATATAGGCCTTAGTGGTCCCCTAATACTGTATCTGAAGTCTCTTTTATATAGACCTTAGTGGTCCCCTAATACTGTATCTGAAGTCTCTTTTATATAGACCTTAGTGGTCCCCTAATACTGTATCTGAAGTCTCTTTTATATAGACCTTAGTGGTCCCCTAATACTGTATCTGAAGTCTCTTTATATAGACCTTAGTGGTCCCCTAATACTGTATCTGAAGTCTCTCTTATATAGACCTTAGTGGTCCCCTAATACTGTATCTGAAGTCTCTTTTATATAGACCTTAGTGGTCCCTAATCCTGTATCTGAAGTCTCTTTTATATAGACCTTAGTGGTCCCCTAATACTGTATCTGAAGTCTCTTTTATATAGACCTTAGTGGTCCCCTAATACTGTATCTGAAGTCTCTTTTATATAGACCTTAGTGGTCCCCTAATACTGTATCTGAAGTCTCTTTTATATAGACCTTAGTGGTCCCTAATACTGTATCTGAAGTCTCTTTTATATAGACCTTAGTGGTCCCCTAATACTGTATCTGAAGTCTCTTTTATATAGACCTTAGTGGTCCCCTAATCCTGTATCCGAAGTCTCTTTTATATAGACCTTAGTGGTTCCCTAATACTGTATCTGAAGTCTCTTTTATATAGGCCTTAGTGGTCCCCTAATACTGTATCTGAAGTCTCTTTTATATAGACCTTAGTGGTCCCCTAATACTGTATCTGAAGTCTCTTTTATATAGACCTTAGTGGTCCCCTAATACTGTATCTGAAGTCTCTTTTATATAGGTCTTAGTGGTCCTCTAATACTGTATCTGAAGTCTCTTTTATATAGACCTTAGTGGTCCCCTAATACTGTATCTGAAGTCTCTTTTATATAGGTCTTAGTGGTCCCCTAATACTGTATCTGAAGACTCTTTTATATAGGCCTTAGTGGTCCCCTAATACTGTATCTGAAGTCTCTTTTATATAGACCTTAGTGGTCCCCTAATACTGTATCTGAAGTCTCTTTTATATAGGCCTTAGTGGTCCCCTAATACTGTATCTGAAGTCTCTTTTATATAGACCTTAGTGGTCCCCTAATACTGTATCTGAAGTCTCTTTCCCGAAATTCAGCCTTGGTGCAGAATTACAGCCACTAGAGCCAGTCCCACAATGAGCTTTCCTTAGGATGTGCCATTTCTGTGTCTGTAGCTATTGAGGAGGAGAGAGGAGAGGCAAGGTGGAGGGTGGGGGTGTGGCCTTGACCAACTGCCACTTTGCTCGTTTGAAAGCCATGATGTCTCTCTCTCTCTCATGGGTGGGCCACATTCTCTGGGTGGGCAAAGCAGAGAAAGGGGAGGTAACCTTGCTCCTTATGACCTCATAAGGAGAAGATTCCTGATTGGCCCATCTGAGCTTTCATTTTCTCAAAGGCAGAGCAGGATACCCAGGGCTCGGTTTACACCTATCACCGTTTCTAGCCAGTGGGGGACCATAGGCAGGCTGGGGGAACTCATATTAATGTTAAAAAACCTCATGAAGTGACATTTTCATGCCATGGGACCTTTTAAAGAGATCGACACCCACACCAACGTACAAGTATAAACTTCAGGCCACTTACGTAGGCTACAGAGAAAGCTTAGAATCATAAATCTAAAATGTGGATCAGTGTTCCCCAAAAAGCCCAAGATGACGATGACACATTTTTTTTATTTTAAAAAATGACTCAAAATTATAAATAGGATCATCAAAATAGTTGGAGATTAATTTACCGGTAATAGTTTACAACTTATCAGTTTATCTTTGCAGCTTGAATATAAACCTGATTTCAAGCCCTGGAAAACTTTCTCATAACGGTCGGCTCCTGGAAGCCTCTAAGAAACCAGGGAACAGTTGTGGCCGGGAGTTTACGGTTAATTAAAAGCAAATTTAAAATATTAAAAGGCTAAAATATAGTAAAAATGCTGACAACGCCACCTAGGTTAAAAGAGCATAGGACTCTGTAAAATCAGGGGTGTGCAGAGTTAAAAAAAAAACAAAAAAAACACCATTAAGGTTTGAAACTTTACAGAAAATGTATTTTGAGTAAAAAGAATAAAAAACTGAGCCCAAATGATCCTGAACATTAGTCCTCGGTTCCTGTAACGTCCCACGTCCTGCCAACAGCTGCAGCCTGGGATTCAAAAGACAAGGGCGTTGCTTCAGTAATAAAATCACAACACTGGTAAAAATATTCAATTTAAAAGGAGGGATCTGCTAAAAACTATTTGGCTGAACTTGTACAGGGTACTAAGGCCGGCTGCAGGTTTCTGTTGCGTGGAGTTTTCTATGTCTTTGCACACTAGAAACGTGTCTGACGCGGCGCTGCTGCTGCTAGCCTTGTCTGGACACATGTATGTTTCCCATAAATATATACTGATCTGATTACAGCAAAGACAACGTCTGCAGTGTTGACGGCAAAATAGGCTCCAGAATATTTCCTTCTGTATTGACAGGTGCAATATTTAAAAATCACATTTATATCTGCATTTATGTCAAAACATAAAGACTTTCAAACATCAAAATGTAATTTATTAATATGTATTCGTGTCTAAATGACATAAAAACATCTTTTCATATTCTATTTTGCCTGGAAACGCTTCCCACCATACAGCAATATCCGATGCAGACTACTGCTTTCTTCTGTGGCCATCACCTATCATCACATACCCTTCACCATACCTCATAGATTGGCATTGGGTACTTTCCATAAGATCATCTCTCACTGGCCTTTAAAAATAAAAATATGCCAGACTCTATGGGAATTTAATAATGGGGTGTACTGACTTATGCCCCCAGTATTTTAAGGAAGAAAATGTATTTATTTATGATACATTATTCATTCACAAAGAAAATTGGTGTCCTTAAATGTCATTTTTGTAATTAAGTCATGAATTTTTTTTTTTTATTCCTCTTTTTAGTCAACTTTAGCATGGGTATATTCTCTTATGCATAGCACTGTAGTCTAGCTAGCTGTCTGGATTTACCCTGCAGAGATCTGAGGAGCAGTTAACCACAGTCCTCATAAATCCACCTGAGTTTCTGTTGGCCGAATTCCACCACCAGCACAGGCCTCTGTGCCCCTGCGAGGTCTGGTAGGACCCCTGTGGATAAAAGGCCCAGCTTGCAGATCCCCAGAGTCTACCTCCCGTATGGCTGCTTTGGCCAAGAAGGTGGATATCTCTGTCTGCAGTAACTCCACGTGATGAGGGTCATTCACAGCTTTAAAGTGATGGTTCGGAGTAATTTCACCCTAGGGTCCTTTGCACCATGACCTCGAGCCGAACACCCCCCCAGAAGCTTTTTTCACCTGGGTCTAACATTGGGCGAGTTAGCGTAGAGTAGCGTAGAGTAGCGTTAGCCGCTGAATAGCTTAGCGCAGAGGCTAATGGACCCACGTTTGTATCTCTTAAATGACCCCACTAATAATGCCCGAAATGATACCAAAGGTCTACACTAGTATATATAGGTTATGCTCTCATAAAACGATGGATTGGAAAGTTTGTAAGTACACCAGAAGTTTATGAACACTTGCCTGCTGGCTTCAGCTCTCTGCTGCTGCTGCTGCTACCTGCAGTTAGACGAGTGCTTAGGGCTGTCTACAAATTACAACACCAAAAAGAGTTACAACAAAAATATTTATTAATTTAATGATTAAATAAGGTAATGTCTCCAAACTTACCTCAATTATTACTTGTCTCCTGCTAGTTATATTACAGCACTTACTTTAAAAAATAAGTTAAATCAAAAAATATTTTGTTGCTCTCTTTCGGTGTTGTAATTTGTAGACGGCCCTAGCTAACTCTGGCTCTCACACAGCAACAACAACAGCAGAGAGCAGAAGCCAGCAGGCAAGTGTTATTTACATAAACTTCTGGTGTACTTACAAACTTTACAATCCATTGTTTTATGAGTGCATAACCTATATGTACTACTGTAGACGTTTGGTATCATTTCGGGCATTATTAGTGGGGTCATTTACGAGATACAAACGTGGGTCCATTAGCCCCGCGCTAAGCTATTCAGCGGCTAACGCTACTCTACGCTAACTCGCCCAGTGTTAGACCCAGGTGAAAAAAGCTTCCGGGGGGGTGTTTGGGTCGAGGTCATGGTGCAAAGGACCCTAGGGTGAATTACTCCGAACCATCACTTTAAGTGAAGGGTGTCACAGTAGATCCGTATTATACATTTTATTAGGCACCTTATTGCGCCCTCACATTGCTTTACTGCAGGACCTGAGGTCTCCTGGTCTTTATGCTGGAGCCTTTGATGTCAGCTGAGGTATAAAGTTTATCACCCCCTCAGAACCCCTGGTACGCCTGAAAAGGCCACCAGAAATCTCCTGTGCGCAGCGGCGGCTTCCCTGTGCCTGCAGAAACAGCAGAGAGAACTACCAAAGTGTACTCAGTTCTGCTGCTTTCAGTGTAAACAACAAGCTGCTTGTTGAATTTAAAACAATTGAAAGGGAAGTAATTTCCATTATTCATTATTTTATTGACCAAATTGAACATTGAATTGAATATAAAAGGCAGAACTAAAAAGAGAATGAAAGCTACATTTTAAAGTGCAGTTTTCTGAAAGGGAAGTCATTTCCATTATTCATTATTTTATTGAACAAATTGAACATTGAATTGAATATAAAAGGCAGAACTAAAATGAGAATGAAAGCTACATTTTAAAGTGCAGTTTTCTACAGATAGGCTATTTTCTTTGAACTAACAAACAATCTTGAGTGTCTTTCACGATGTGTCGCAGCCTTTCGCAATGCGTTTATGGCTCCGGTTGATATTGCGATGACGATAAAAAACTGATATATTGTGCAGCCCTAATGGACCCTAAGCGGAGCACATGCTGATAAAATAAGCATTAACAACTGTCTGTCTGTGTTTCAGCTTTACCTTCAGACGTTCAGAAAGTGATTGTTGGTGAAGAGGAGCAGCAGGAGTGTAGCTCCAGTGTGGACCAGCAGGAGCCAGAGCCCCCCCCACACATTAAAGAGGAACAGGAGGAACTGTGGAGCAGTCAGGAGGGAGAGCAGCTTCAAGGGCTGGAGGAGGCTGATATCACTAATTTCCCATTCACTCTTGTCCCTGTGAAGAGTGAAGATGATGAAGAGGAAGCTCAGTCCTCACAGCTTCATCAAAGACAAACTCAACACATGGAAACAGAAGCTGATGGAGAGGACTGTGGAGGACCAGAACCAGCCAGGAACTCACATCCACATCCACTTTTACAACCAGAGACTGAAGACCAGACTGGAGACTCTTCTGATCCTGAGGGTGGTGACAGTGCTGATTGGAAGGAGACCAGAGAACCTCAGTCAGCTTTAAACTCTCTGAAACATGATTCAAGATGTAAGAAAACATTCAGCTGCTCTGAGTGTGGGAGAAGATTTGGCCGCAAGACACATCTGAAGATACACGTGATGACTCATACAGGAGAGAAACCTTTTAGCTGCCCATTTTGTAATACATCTTTTACACAGAGTGGAGATTTACAAAAACACATGCGAGTCCACACAGGAGAAAAACCCTTTAGCTGCTTAGTTTGTAATACATCTTTTACACAGAGTGAAAATTTACGGTCACACATGAGAACGCACACAGGAGAGAAGCCTTTCAGCTGCTCTGAGTGTGGTAGAGCTTTCACTGAACGTGGAAACCTGAAGAAACACATGATAACTCACACAGGAGAAAAACCTTTCAGCTGCTCAGTTTGTAATACGTCTTTTACACGGAGAGGAAGTTTACGGAAACACATGGCAGTCCACACAGGAGAGAAAAGATTCAGCTGCAGTGTTTGTAACAGAAGATTTGCCTGGCGTTCTGATGTCAAAACACATAAATGTGTTGGTCCGATGGAAACAGAAGCTGATGGAGAGGACTGTGGAGGACCAGAACCAGCCAGGAACTCACATTCACTTCTACAACCAGAGACAACTTCTGATCCTGAGACTGATGACAGTGCTGATTGGAAGGAGACAATAGAACCTCAGTCAGCTTTAAACTCTCTGAACTATGAATCAAGATGTAGTGAGTATTAAAATCCTTGAAGGTCTTTGGAAAAGTCATTAAGTTGTTTTGCATAATCTCTTTGTATTTATGATACAATACCTCTCATTATCATTGGTTTGAGTTTAGTTTGGGTAGTTGTCTGTAATGTGTCTGTTCTTAATTCTGTTTCCTGCAGATGTTGAGCAGCTGTTGGTGGTTAAAGAAGAGGTTCCCCCTGAGCAGCAGGAGTGTAGCTCCAGTGTGGACCAGCAGGAGCCAGAGACCCCCCCACACATTAAAGAGGAACAGGAGGAACTGTGTATCAGTCAGGAGGGAGAGCAGCTTCAAGGGCTGGAGGAGGCTGATATCACCAAGTTCCCATTCACTCCTGTCCCTGTGAAGAGTGAAGATGATGAAGAGGAAGCTCAGTCCTCACAGCTTCATCAGAGACAAACTCAACACATGGAAACAGAAGCTGATGGAGAGGACTGTGGAGGACCAGAACCAGCCAGGAACTCACATCCACATCCTCTTTTACAACCAGAGACTGAAGACAGTGTTGATAGTGATTTTTGGAAGGAGACCAGACGACGTCGGAAACATGAGGAAGTTCCTATCCGTGAAGAGAGATGTAAATCTGACAAGAAATCGTTCAGCTGCTTTGAGTGTGGGAACCGATTCACCCAAAACTCCAGTCTGCATGTACACATGAGAATCCACACAGGGCAGAAACCATTTAGCTGCTCCGTGTGTAATAAACGATTTTTGCTCAAGGGTCAGCTTCAATCGCACATGAGAACTCACACAGGAGACAAACCTTTCAGCTGCTCAGTCTGTAAGAAATCTTTTACACAGAGGGGAAGTTTACAGTCACACATGATAACTCACACAAGAGAGAAGCGATTCAGTTGCTCAGTTTGTGACGAAAGCTTTTTGCGCAAGCAACATCTGAAAACACACATGAGAGCTCATACGGGAGAGTAATATTTTAGCTACTCTGAGTGTGGGAAAAGATTTGTGTATGACAGACTTTTTTTCACTTGCTAAATTATCTTTAAACTAGTCTCACTTACCTGATAGCTACTCGACTCCTCGGTCCTCGGCTAAACAGGAAGTTGTTCTGTCACTCTTCAGTGAAGGCCGTCTCAAAGCTCTTATTTCTGCCCCGAGGACAGAGGAGGGCTCATCGTGGAGGACTCATCGTGGAGGGCTCATCGAGGAGGGATCATCGAGGAGGGATCATCGAGGAGGGATCATCGAGGAGGGATCATCGAGGAGATCATCGATGAGGGATCATCGATGAGATATCAGGAGGAAAATCATGAGGAGGATCATCGAGGAGGGATCATCGAGGAGGGATCATCGAGGAGCTATACGCAAGGATACAGAGAGCAGCCTTCCTGGAAGCCGTGCAGCTGAAGGAGTTGCTAACTTCGCCCAAACAGCTGACGTATTCATGTGACGCTTCAGAGGAAAGGAGGTCTCATCTCCTTTTGCCTCTCTCCTCCCGTGATTTCCTTGCGTTTCTCCTGTGCCTCCTCGGCGGGAGGGACTAAGATGCGAGGAAGGGAGACAAGTGGAGGAGGCAATTTAAGGGACATGAGAGGCACCTTACTGTTTATCCACGACGTTCCACTTCCGGGATTGCTCCGTCCCCCTTCCTCTGTCTTTGTGTTGGCGTTCTAACCTCCGGTGGATTTGTGAGGACTACGATCAACTGCTCCTCAGATCTCTGCAGGGTAAATCCAGACAGCTAGCTAGACTATCTGTCCAATCTGAGTTTTCTGTGCGACTGTTATACAGCGGCTCCGTCCAGAGCTTAGCGCCGCTGTGACAGAATGATGACACATGGGGAAACCCACTCAGGTCACAAAGCGCCCAGACAATTTATTTGCAGTCACACTGACTACGTTTACAAGCTGTCAATTTTCGGGTTATGGTCGGGTTAAGGTCACTATTCGGGTTTCTGAAACATTCGGAATAACCCGTTTACATGAGCGAGCAGAGAGAGTTACTCCTACATGGAATTTGTAATCAATCGGCGATATCCTGACGTAAACGGCGCCACGGTTAGCGTCTGGACGTAGCCTACGGACAACCTTAAGACGCAATCACTTTTGGGTCACCTTCTTATAATTCTCACTATCTCGGTACTTTCTGCCGTCAACAAAAGACATTATATTCATTCATTTTCACCACACTAATAAATACATTATATTCATGGTTTTCACCACACTAATAAAGAAATTGGTTTCCTCCTCGCTCCAAAAGTGTGGTGCTGTGCTGCGTCTCGCCATGTTTACCTCATAGACAGTGTATAAGGTTAACTCTACTTCCTGTTTACTTCCGGTATACTGCGCGCATGTTTTCTGCATTGACATATATATATATATATATATATATAACTATATTATTATAGTATATAATTATTATTATAACTATGTTTTTCGGCATACAAGAAGTTCCTCTACTCAAAGACCAAGATTCCTTGCGATAGAACATCGCGAGAACACAAATCAATGTTCCTTGTGATGGGATATGCCGATACGCGTTTACATGACCAAACTTTCGGGTTAGAAAAGGGGTAACCCAGGTAGCATATTCGGGTTTTTAAAAACCGGAATATGAGCATATTCGGGTTTTTGCCGGTGTTTACATGGCCGTGCGCGACCGGGTTATTGCTAATATTCCGGTTTTGAACGGGTTATTGGCTGCATGTAAACGTAGTCACTTTTATACATATCATTCAGTAAAACACTGTTGGAAAAAAAAAAATACACCACATTACATTATTTTAGTCAGTTCAGTTTATTCATCTAAGTCATTTCTATTTTTACAACAAACTATGTTAATTAACCATTATTTAGAACTCTCTCTCCTCTCCAGTCCCTGGGTCTGAGCCAGAGCTGAGGCAAAGGGCTGCTTCATATAGGGCCTACAGCAGTCACACTCAGGTGTGCTGATGGGGGGAGATACCATGTATCTGGGTCATAGGTAACGGTAGATTTTCTAGTTGAAAATGTGTTTGTGTTTTCTAAAGTTAGATGAGTGGAAAATGGTTTGTTCAAGAGTCTGTTATTTGTTTGTGGTAGAAACTAGCAGTGAAATTATGAATGGTAACATAATTGAGACATAATTGAACCAATTAAGCATTGTTTGGTCTAGTGGGAGGGGCTTAACATATATAATCCTCTGGCCACCTAAACATGGAGGTTTAGTGTGAGGGTGGCTGCAATCCAGACAGGTGATGTGAAACTTTGAGAGACTTGCTAGTGAAAACCTTGTGTAAAAGATGTTTTTTTTGTTTTCGTTTTCGCTTTTGTAAATTAAAAGCACATTTTGCAACTCAAGCCATCGTGTCATCAACTTTTGTGGTTTAGATTCCCAACGCCCAACTCATCGACTCAGCCGCTCATGACAATTGTGATTGGTTTAAAGAAATGCCAATAAACCAGAGCACGTTTTTCTCCCATCCAGGAATGCTGTGTGGACTAGGCAGACCTTCCTCCGCGCCGCAGCGCGTGGATGGTCGGGCAGAGCGAGGCCATCTTTAAACTTTAAACTGGCCAAAGTGTAATTCATGGCTCAATTCAAACAGGATCAAAACATTGAAGCTGCTGACGTGTTTGGGTTCATGATATGTGTTCACGGTGCCCAGGGGGTGTGATCCTTCTTGAAATCTGGCTTTTCTGACCTGAAAATGAGGCTCTCGTTAATCATGCAAATCCGCTTTATTTTTTTGGGGGGGGGGGGTTGCGCAAGGCACAGGTTGGGTATTGGTAAACATAATGACCGCTCACTTCTGTCAACGTTTTTTTTTGCCTCTGATTCATGTTTTCATGTCACTCCGCAAGTAGTCCATTAATTTGTCACGAAGGAACTTCATTCAAAGCAGAGCTCTACCAAAGAGCCTGAAATCGTTGCGGAAGGTTATCTGATACAATAAATATTCGTATAACTATTATGCAAATAGGGGGAAGTTGTTTATCTGAGCTTTTGAATATTTGATGTTTATTCATTTATTTGACTTGGTTGCACTAGTTTGTTAATCTGGTGATAAGTTGAGGTTTTGACAAATTGGTCATATTTTATGATATTAAACTGTCTACTAAAAACACAAACATTAACTTCACCTTCAGACAAACAACGAAAACAGATGAAATGTTAATTTAACCCTGAGACAAAAACACATCTTCTGTATCATCTTTTAAATTTGGTTAGTTGTTTTCTAAGATCTCTGATAATGTATTAAAATATGTGTCTTTCTTCAAAAGTGTATTTTAATAATTTACATTCTTCTGTGTTTTTGCAAATTAGCCTAAATACTTCCGGACTTTTATTTTGAAGCTCAGCAACTGATCTGCACCGGAAGCTGCAGTCTTCACTGCGGCGGACTTCACATTTTGAACAAGATGGCGTCTAGCAGAAAGGTGTGTTAGCAGAGTGTCTTTGTTGTGTTGAGAAAGAGGTAAAATGTGTAAAGTCCAGATGCTGAGAGCGTTGGTGGAGCAGCGACTAACTGCGGCTGCTGAAGAGATATTTGGGCTGTTTGAAAGAACGATAGCAGAGTACGAGGAGGAACTTTGTCGTTCAAAAGAGGAGAACGAGCGACAACGGGAGCTACTGGACGCTGTTTACAACCCTCAGCTTCGGCTACACAGAGCAGGTTTGGTCCCTTTTACTTCTTATCAACTCAGGACGTTTGGATTTGAATTTGGGGAGATGTTTAGTTGGGACTGGCTGGAGTTTAGGAAGCGCAGCTCTGCCTCAAATGTGTCTTTCTTCACAGCGGGTGGAAGCGCCTCTTTTGGGGGGAACCATGATGTTTAGTATCGGCCTGTGTTGATGGCCAGACCCCGGCCAGGGGAAGTTTAGTTTCTGGGGCTTTAGCATTTGCCTTAAGTATGGTTCATGGCTGAGCTGGGGCTCCACGAAAAGCTCCACTAGTGGCCTGAAGTTTGTGCTCGATCTATTTAAAAGAATATATATGTGTGTGTGTGTGTGTGTGTGTGTGCACAAGGTGTAGTTACACTTTTTTTTTTTTTTTCATAATTTTTCTGGGTCTTTGTTGAACTTTGATGAATAGATTTATATAATAATAATAATAATGGGAGTTGGCCTAATTCAGCCCTGCAGGCGTTTGATTGTTTGTGGTTTTTCTGCTTTAGCAGAACTCTAAATTAATGATTTAGAGTTTTTATTTTCTGCTGACATAAAGCCCAATCCCATTTGAAGTGACAGCTGATGTAGCCATGACAACATAATGGTTTAAAGCAACTTTAACCCAAGAGAATTGGTACTAGGACTCTTTCAGTCCACTAGATGGAGCAGTTGAGTAATTTTATTATAGGAAGAAATGTGAGTTCTTTTTTTTCTGCCATTTTTTAATCTGCCATTCTTAGCACACATAGGGCCCTATGAAATCCGTTTTATTTTTATTTTTCAAATTCTGTTTTTTTCGGATTTATTTTTAGCCCTTTCGGATTTTCAGCCAAACCTTCAACAAATCTCTGGCCAAAAATAACAGTTACATGAATTCAATTAAATGGCCATAACTGGGCTGCAATTCTAGATCCCAATAAAAGGGCACTTTGTAACTCAAAATAGAATTTTTCACAACTTAAAAGTACTTTCTTGTAGATTCAAGCAGGCACGTGTTGCTTTCTAGGGCATTTCCCATCTTTTGCACACCTCTCCATTGAAGTACATGATGTTAAGGATGCTCACCTATAAAAATGTTGAGCACACCGCGATCTCGGTTGTCAGAGGTTTCGTCGCCAACAACAGAGATTTTCTTTCCACGGATCTCTTGCAGCACTTTTTGCATGTGCTGGTCAAAGACCCGGGGCAGGTGGGTCTGCCTGAGGGCCCTACACCGAATGTGTGTTCTGTCCAGTAAACTGGGACTATAATTTGGGAGGATTGTACAATTATGAAAACATATTCTAATTGTACAATCCTCCTTAATTATACTCTTAGTTCACTGGACCAGTAACTACTGTATATAGTGTAGGCTACTCATGTAACAACAGGGAGAGGACACCTCAATGAGTTTTGACCTTATTTTTTGCTGAGGAGATTACCTGATGAATATCACTCTGTTACAGTCATTGTTTACAGTGTGCATTGAGTTCAGAGCTGGGCAATATATCGATATTGTGATATGAGACTAGATAACGTCTTAGATTTTGGATATCGTAATATGGCATAAGTGTCTTCTCCTGGTTTTAAAGGCTGCATTACAGTAAAGTGATGTCATTTTCTGAACCTACCAGACTGTTGTAACTGTTCTATTATTTGCCTTTACCCACTTAGTCATAATATCCACATTACTGATGATTATTTATCAAAAATCTCATTGTGTAAATATTTAGTGAAAGCACCAATAGTCAACACTACAATATTGTTGCGTGTATCGATATTGAGTTATTTGGTAAAAAAATATCGTGATATTTGATTTTCTCTGAATGATGGATCTAAAAATATACATTTTACGGACCACTTTTAAGGCAAAATATACAACTGTTAATGTGTGCAAATGATTAGTAGCTTAACTCCTTGAATGGTATGATGAGGGTCACGGTTCAGAGGCTGCTTACATGTTCAGTCTGTCCGCGATTGTCTGCAACGTTTTCTGTCAAGGAAAGCTGTGAACGCGCATCTATCCGAATTACTTCATCCTGACTCGACCTAGTCGCTCCTCCTCAGTAGGGTTTGGTACCGTGTACGTTATTATCAGTACCGATACCAGTACCTGAAATTCTGTTCTGGTACCCAACGGTTCCTTTTTTCTGTACTTGCCCTCTGTAACAACAAAAAATTATATTTTTTTGCACTTATTATGTCAGTTGTAATAATAATTCCAAAACTATTTATCATATTTACTCAGGCACTTGTAATGACATTTGGAACATGTTAAGAGGCTAAACTTGCCCTGTTTCAGCCTCCTGGGTGCTAACGCTAGCAGGACGATAACACGGTGTAGGCAACACTGATTGTTTTAGTTTTTCTTGCTACTGACAGCTCTCCAGATTTACAAACAACACAGCTAGGTGTTGAAATCGACCGGGATTCTCCTTTTTTAAAGTAGGATTCAAACCAGTTATATACCAAAACAATTAATCAGGTTTAATTATCAGTCTTTACAGCTTGAGCACTTGGTCTGGAAGTTAGTATGTAGAAGCATGAAGTCCCAGTTTACCTCAATGTGTCTGTTCCATTCTGTTTCCTGCAGATGTTGAGCAGCTGTCGGTGGTTAAAGAAGAGGTTCCCCCTGAGCAGCAGGAGTGTAGCTCCAGTGTGGACCAGCAGGAGCCAGAGACCCCCCCACACATTAAAGAGGAACAGGAGGAACTGTGGAGCAGTCAGGAGGGAGAGCAGCTTCAAGGGCTGGAGGAGGCTGATATCACCAAGTTCCCATTCACTCCTGTCCCTGTGAAGAGTGAAGATGATGAAGAGGAATCTCAGTCCTCACAGCTTCATCAGAGACAAACTCAACACATGGAAACAGAAGCTGATGGAGAGGACTGTGGAGGACCAGAACCAGCCAGGAACTCACATCCAAATCCACGTTTACAACCAGAGACTGAAGACCCAGCTTCAGACTTTCCTGAACCTGGACAGCTATCTAGCTTTGCCCTGGCCTCACAATGTTGCCAACAAAGAAATGAGAGCAGAGAACCTCAGTCAGGTTTGAACTCTCAGAAAAAGAGCAGGTATCATTCTCGTGAGAAATCATTTCGCTGCTCCGAGTGTGGGAAACAATTCAACCAAAACTCAAACCTGAAGACACACATGCGAACTCACACAGGAGAGAAGCCGTTCAGCTGCCCCTTCTGCGCTAAAAGGTTTGGCCAGAAGGCACATCTGCAGAACCATTTGAAATGTCACACGGGCGAAAAGCCGTACAGGTGTTCAGTCTGCGGCCGGCGTTTTTCGAGGTTTGAGCATATGAAGTTACACATGAGAACGCACACAGGGGAGCGACCATTCAGCTGTGCCAGTTGTGGAAAAAGATTCACCTGGCTTCATCAGTTCAAAACGCACAAGTGTGGGGGTAAATCGTCCCGGCTGCAGGAGGAACCGTGGAGCGGTCAGGAAGGAGAGCAGCTTCAAGGGCTGGAGGAGGCTGATATCACCAAGTTCCCATTCACTCCTGTCCCTGCAAAGAGCGAGGATGATGAAGAGGAAGCTCAGTCCTCACAGCTTCATCAAAGTCAATCACATCCAGACAGTTTTGACTCACATGGACTCGTGTGTAACCCATTCATTGGACAGTTCTGGTGATGTAACCCTGTTGTCTTGAAGGCTACCTTTACACCGCTACATTTTTGAGTTTTGAGCCAAAAGTGATCTCCGGTCACCAAGTGCTTTTAGCTCCAGGAGAAGAACTAAGGCTTCCTTTCTCCCTTTTCACTAGGCCCTGTTCCCAAAATGAATACTGTTTGGTGTCTGCTTAATTCTTAATTTCAGTGTAATGTTCATGTTATTGTTTCAGTTTGTTACTTTATTATTTGACATAGGCATGTTCAGCAGGTTTATATGGAGTTAGAATCATGCCAAAACCTCACACACACACAAAACGTGTTTTACTCACGCCCAACGATTCACAAACAAACTCAGTGTGGTTTGCAAATACAAAACATCATTCACAAACCAATGCATTTTGTTCTGCAAATAAGAAACCTACCTATCAAACAAATACAGTATGTTTTACACATACAAAGAAACGTATTTCTTCAATGACAAAAAATGACAGGTCAATGACAGGCGTCATCTGTGGTCTACGCACAGATTCCCTGATCACAGCACGTTTCTTTCTGTACAGAGAAGCTGTATACAGCTTTGCTATTATTGGTATTTTTAGCCCAATAACCGCTGTTTTAATCAACATTTATGCACCAGATCTTATCATGGTTTAATTGTATTTCTTTTAATGTTATTATTTCGTTCTATTTCGGCCAGGGAAGCTACTTTGTTGTTTTGATATTTTTTAAACTATAATACTACATCTAGCAACATATATGCAGAGGTGTATAGTCCAGGTGCCAGAAAGTAGAAATCCTGTCCAGCAGCTGTCCCAACCATCACTAAACCAGCTCCTCTACCAGGTAGATGAGCTCGTTAGTGAAAACACCTGTTCTAGATGTAGAGGCAGATCCAAAAACATGGCAGGATTTTTACTTTCTGGCACCTGGACTATACACCTCTGCATATATGTAGATATTATCATAGTATGCATTTCTTTATTTTAATAATATTATTTTGGTCTTATTACTGGTGAAATATTACAGTATGCTGTAAGACAGAACAGATATGATCAGAGTTGGGCGCATGCAAAGCCGATTTCCCACAATGCAATGCCGGCATTCATTTCAGAGAATCGGACAACGATCAGCGGGTCTTTAACGCCAGCATCGCTTCAATATACATATAAATAATCAGTGGTTTTGTCATCAGCAACAACACGTTGCTCAGTTTTGTTCCAGTAAGTTATGCACCGTAATAACGTTTTAAAAAATCTGCGTGTATATATCTATGGTTCTGGTAGGCTTAAATTGACTTAACAGCGCCACCTGCTGTTGTGGAGTGCAAATTACAGGACATTTGTTAGAAAATGTACCATCATTTGTGTGTGGATCTGAGGGCATTTGTGTGTGGATCAGCAAGGCGGAACATTTTTTCATACTTGTAGATTTCTTTTTTGTACTTGAAGGAATTTTTTTTGTACTTGAAGGAATTTTTTTTGTACTTGAAAGATTTTAGTTTGTACTTGCAGGATATTTTTTGTCATTGAAGAAATACCTTTCTTTGTATGTGTAAAACGTACTGTATTTGTTTGATAGGTAGGTTTCTTATTTGGAGAACAAAATGCATTGGTTTGTGAATGATGTTTTATATTTGCAAACCACACTGAGTTTGTTTGTGAATCGTTGGGCGTGAGTGAAACACGTTTTGTGTGTGTGTCAGGTTTTGGCAGGATTCTAACTCCATAGTTTTATGGGTTGATAGGGTTTTGCTATGGTTCTGCCTGTGATGTGGGGGGGTAGATCAGCTGCTCACCAGCTTAATCAGGGAGAGTGCATGCAGTTTTGCTTCATTAGTTCCTTTCAGTAGGGAGGAGCTGGGCAATCCTAAGGTGTAGAACAATACGTACGATAGTTCTGCAGTAAACTACATTTTTATATTTGCGGTGCCTATTGTTGTGGGTACACATATGTATAAATATGAATGTCAGCAGTAACTGATCTATCCAATTGTAATGATGTTTTGAGAAACAAAGTGTTAATGTTGCTTGCTCAGGTTAGCTCACCCCTATAATCACCTGTGCAATTGGTATGGTCCAATTAGGGGAGGCTGAAGAGACTTGGCAGCTTGCTTTGGTTGCCGTTTTGTTTGTTTGCTGTTATTTTGCTTCAGTTTAATATATATATATTTTTTTTGTATTTTGGGTTTGAGTATGTTTTGGTGTCGTTTTGGTAATAAATACACAAATTGTGCACTTTAAAAGCCTCCTCTCCAGTCTTCAATCGTGACACTGGGCATAAACAAGGGGCAACGTGGAGACTCCGCCTGCTAATGGTAGTTTCCATGGTAACGTTAGTAGCTTAGTCTCCAGTGAACGAGACGTCCTAACCAATATAGGCTAGCATTGCCAGATGTTGTCTGGCTAGTCCACACAGCGTTCCTGGATGGGAGAAAAACGTGCTCTAGTTTATTGGCATTTATTTCAATCACAATCGTCTTGGAAGCGCTGGACGGAGCCACGCTGCCTCTGCTAAATAGCCTCTGGAAGGAACTTGTTTTGGTGGAACATGTGTACGTTCAAAAGTAGTTTTAGTCGTGCAACAGAAAACTCAGATTGGACAGATAGTCTAGCTAGCTGTCTGGATTTACCCTGCAGAGATCTGAGGAGCAGTTAACCATAGTCCTCACAAATCCACCGGAGGTTAGAACGCCAACACAAAGGAAGAGGAAGGGGACGCACATCCGGCTGAAAAGAGAGACATCCGTTGGAATATCCAGCGGCAACGGAGCGCTCCCGGAAGTGGAACGTCGTGGATGTAGACTACTGAAACGTCAATAGAGATATCGAACGGGGGCGATCACATCCAGAGCTAGAGTCGTCCCAGACAGAGACGTGGTGAGTGTCCCCAACACAGCAGCTAACGTGTTTCTCAATGAACTGCTGATGAACTATTTTATAAAATGTGATGCTGTAAAAGTAGAGCTGCACAATATGAGGAAATATGACATAATGAAGTTAAGTGCGATAAACAGATATAGTGTTCTCAGTTTCTGCTGCTTTCAGGATTCTGCTGAAATACAACAAACTGCTTGTTGGATTTAAAACAAATGAAAGAAAATATATTTTTTTATTTAACATTGAATATAAAAGAGATAGAGAATCTATATATATATATATCTATATCAGTTAGACTAATGGCTGGTTTGATTTGCATTGACAGATGATCTTATGGAAAGTAAACCATGCCAATCTCTAGATATGGTGAACGGTATGTGATAATGTGGGGGGGTATTTTAATTCCAAAGGCCAAGGGAACTTTATCAGGATGCATGGATCCATGAAATAACTGGCCTTTAAAAATGTTATTAATGTTTGATTATGTATGTATTGCTATGCTGCAGAATGTATGAAAGGTAATCCAGTGGTTCCTAAAGTGGGGTTTCCAGGGGTCCCAGTAAAACAGGAGAATCATTTATTTGCCTATAACTCTGTCCATAAGTAACGCCATTTTTAGAGCTGCAAAGATCAATGGATTAGTTGTCCGATATTAAACTCCAACTATTTTCATGATCAACTAATCGGTTTGAGTCATTTTCTTTACGTAAAAACAGTAAAACTTGTGATGTCAGCTTGTTAACCTTTTGTGTTGTCTTCCCGTCAACCATATTTCATGGCCTTTATTTCTACAGGACAGCTGAATGAAAGGGGAGAGAGAGGGAGAAGACCTGCAGCAAAGGGCCGTAGGGCAGAGTCAAACCTGAGTAAACCTCTATATATGGGCGTCTGCTCTACCAGGTGAGCTACCAAAGGTTTTTAATTAAACCTTTTCTTCAAACACTGTTGTCGCTTTTCCCGACATGTTTGTCACTTTTGACCAATTTTCTTGGTCACTTTTTCCGACATTTGCTGATTTTATTTTCATGTTTTCCAACATTTTTGTTTCCTTTTTTCAACATTCTTTTATCAATAATTTAAATTGGAAAAGCCCAAATTCATTGAACGTAGTGAACGGATCATTTATTTTACTCCTAAAGAGCGTTCTAGAGAACCATCCACTTTATTTTTTTTTGACAATTTGTTTAAAAGAAACCCAAATTTCTGATAGAGAACCTTTTGTTGAAAATTGGTCAAATTTAACATAAGGACAACAGGAGGGTTAAATGTTGAATATTTTCTAGTTTCTTCTCTCCTCTGTGACAGTGAACTGAATATCTTTGAGTTGTGGACAAAACGAGACATTTGAGGATGTCATATTAGGCTTCTTGGGAAACACTGATCCACATTTTAGAGACCAAACTGCTAATCCAATCAACGAGGAAATAATCCACACATTAATAAAATCTGCGAGTCGGTCAGCAAGACGCTTTGCTTCTAAGACTCTCCTGGGTGGAGGACGGAACCAAACGGTGGCGCAGCCAGAACGCAGCCCAGATGTGCCCGATGGAAAATAAGGATTATATTCCTTGATGTGAAACTGCGTTAAGGGACCATCATGCACTTCTTCAGCTCGCCATCTGCAGCCTGGATCCTGATGGATACAAGCCTTTCTGAACTCAGTTTGCTCATTGATGCCACTTCCTTACATTTAAAAGGACTTTATTCTCATTTATTCATCTTTGCATTAAATAACTCGTGGAAAGAGAGCTGAAGTCCTAGTGCTGGGCGGTATGACCAAAAATGTATATCACGGTATTTTTTTAAATTCTAACCGTTTCATGGTATACGACATGTATATGATATCACAGCATATTCTACTGATTGTGTCGTGGAAGTTTCCTTTGCAGCAGGGGGTAGAGTTTGAGAGTTTAGTAAATTGAAAACAAATAAGACAGACTGAGACTAAAACCAAGTTGGGTTTTTGTATTTTATTAAAAAAGATATATTTGCAAATATAGGAGCAACATGATTTCACAAAAGGCCGCAGCCCAGTGTGGAGTCAGTTTCTCAAATGAGTGATCAGAACACCAGGCTTATCTGCATCTTCAGAGTGACAGCACATACACACTTGGCTTAGTATGACGCTACAATTTTGACAGGCAATCTGATACACATGAAGACAATCAGAGAAATACAAGAGACATCTCGGAGCCATCTCACCTCCTCCTCCCTGTACGACTTTCACCCCCCAGTTACATCTTAACTGGCATGGGACAACATGATAGTTTTAGGGTGACCTTGTACCTTTATCGGTTCAGGCTAACAGTGCTCACATAATGTTCCAGACTGCATGTCTCACAAAGTTAGAATATAAATCTTTATGTGGGAAATGAGATAGACTCTTTAAGCATTTGTGAGAGCAGGAAAGTACGAATTAAACATAAAAATATAAGGAATTGTGCTTAAATGTAATTTTCCCATTACAATTGAGAAAGGAATTTAGGATGGCACAAGTTCTTCTGTGTCATGTTCTACTAGTTCTGCAGCTTCGATTTCGGAAGTTTCAATGGGGGGCTCACATTCAGCTGACGCACCATCTGGCTTCAATTAGTCTGATTAGGTCTGAACGGCCCAAAAAAGCCCCACCCATGACATATTCATAGAGGGTTTCACCATATACATCTCAAAAGAGGGGGGCTTTTTTAAAATACAATATATCCAAAGAGGCACATGATGTTAGTATGAACAAAACTGGAGAAAAAGTGGGAAAACGAAAAAACATTCTGGTTCCCACTAGCCTACTGCTCCCAATAAGTGACAAAATAACGCCAACATTTTCCTATTTACATGTTGTGATTTGTAGAGTCGCAGCGTGTACAAAAAACAACGTAACACGAGACACAGCCATCGTCTGATTTGCTTGCAGCACTGAGAAGCCCAGCAAATCATTCTGAGAATATAGTTCCCAGTTTATATACTGTTAGAAGATGTCTGTGTCTCATGTGACATTGTTATTTGAGTTACAACATGCACGGAGATGAGAAGGGTATGTATGGACTTATCTAGGGGGGATATGGTTAATAAGCTAAAGTCCCAATAAGTCGGCATGTTCCTTTTAAAAGATAGTTAAGATTTTAATTCTTGTATCACTTTAAGTGCATTTTTGAGGTGCTTGGGCTACTTAGAAAGTTGTGAAAATTGGTAGGCATGTCCGACTTGGTGAAAATTGCGATCTGATATGGGTCTCTGGCTTGGGCATGGCAAATTGGCTTGATAGCGCCCCCTATACGTTTTCAGAGTTAAACCGCAGGAGGTCCGTTACATTAAATTAATTTTGAAATTATGGGTGATTTTGACCATTTTCAGGGATTGTACTTTAACATTTTTCTCCTACAGATTTAACCCGACTGACTTCAGAATTGGTGAGTATAATGTAAAGACCCCGGTGAAGCTAAATTGCAAAGCTTTTCAGTTTCTTTAAACGATGTGGGCGGGGAATGGCAGCGTATTTTGATGTTCCCTCGCCAAACAGGAACTAGTTTGTAACTAGTACTGTACATTGTCCAATCTGTTCCAAACTGCTCAGGCTGTATAAGGGTCCTGTCCTGAAGACATCTCCATGTCAACATTGAGATATGATCATAGTGCGCCCTACTGGCAACAGGAAGTTCAATGTTCAATTTATTTATAAAGCACATATTAATAGAACAGAAGTTGACCACAGTGCTGTACAATAGATAAAATAACACAATCATCAAGACATTTAAATTCTGGACCTTGCAACTACTAAACACTACTAAAATCCTCTCACACCATTAACACCACTCATAAATGATCAAAAGCCAAGATGAAAAAGTAAGCTTTCAAATGTTGTTTAAACTCTATAAGAGAGGAACATTCCCTGATATAATGAGGTAAACTACTTTGGAGTGTTTCTCAAATATATTTCGGATATTTTAAAGTGTAGAGCGATCATACACAAGTGCAGTACTAGAGGCATGTATAAACAAAGTCATAAGTAGTGCTAAAACAGTAATACAAAACAGACTAGGCACGGACAGACGGCAAGCCATTGACATCGGCGCCATCTTGTCACTTGCTTACTTGTAACAAAAAAAGGAAAGGAAGTTAGTCGTTACACTTTGATGTCCTCTACTTAATACATGTACTAGTGGTGCGTTCTTTTTGTCCACCGAAGTCGTTTTCCGAGTCGTTTTCCGGAGTTACGACCCGGAAGTTGCAAAAAGAACGCCACCGAGGTCGTATTTACGACTCTTCAAGTCGTCTGAACTCAGAGGACCCCGAGCTCACTTTCAAAGATGGCTACGTCGTGCATCACACGTAGTAAACATTGTGGTTATCTACAAATTTTAAGCACTTTTGTCTTTGTTGTAACCAAATGAAGAAGTCTTACACATAGCGCTGTATACTGCTACCTATAGGCATGTCTCTACAGTCTTATTAGGAGTTAAACATAGCGCTGTATACTGCTACCTATAGGCATGTCTCTACAGTCTTATTAGGAGTTAAACATAGCGCTGTATACTGCTACCTATAGGCATGTCTCTACAGTCTTATTAGGAGTTAAACATAGCGCTGTATACTGCTACCTATAGGCATGTCTCTACAGTCTTATTAGGAGTTAAACATAGCGCTGTATACTGCTACCTATAGGCATGTCACTACAGTCTTATTAGGAGTTAAACATAGGCTGTATACCGCTACCTATAGGCATGTCTCTACAGTCTTATTAGGAGTTAAACATGCGCGCTGTATACTGCTACCTATAGGCATGTCTCTACAGTCTTATTAGAGTTAAACATGGCGCTGTATACTGCTACCTATAGGCATGTCTCTACAGTCTTATTAGGAGTTAAACATAGCTGTATACTGCTACCTATAGGCATGTCTCTACAGTCTTATTAGGAGTTAAACATAGCGCTGTATACTGCTACCTATAGGCATGTCTCTACAGTCTTATTAGGAGTTAAACATAGCGCTGTATACTGCTACCTATAGGCATGTCTCTACAGTCTTATTAGGAGTTAAACACAGCGCTGTATACTGCTACCTATAGACATGTCTCTACAGTCTTATTAGGAGTTAAAGATAGCGCTGTATACTGCTACCTATAGGCATGTCTCTACAGTCTTATTAGGAGTTAAATACACCTGATTAGTTATTTTGTAGCTTGTGCAGCTGAAATTGGCTAGAGACCCGGTTGCTATATGACAACAATGGCTTTAAGCCGAGTCTTGAGCAGAAAGCAGAGCAGTAGCCTAACGTTAACGTTAATCAAAACGTAATTTTCATGTATCAAACTGTGAAATATGTGTGTAATATGTCAATAACTGGGTGAATAGAATCCTAAATGTTACTAAAAATGTTACAAAAATCCATCTTTTCTCCGACTCGTAGTATTGTGTGACAAAAAGAACCCAACAACCAGCGGTTATTCGTTTTTTGACACTGATGTGACGTCATGCTCGAGCTACTAGTCGCGATTGCAAGACAAAAAGAACGCACCATAGATGCACCTCACGTGTTGAGGAAAGCCTTAAGACCTTGATGATGCTTCAATTTGAAAATGTTTTCCCAAATATTTCATACGTGATGTTGGTCCAGCCCTGAAGTGATCCACATGGGTCTCAGGCTTGAATATGGTAAATTGGCTCAATGGCGCTCCCTACAAAATTTCAAAGAAGTATGCCCTGCAGTATGTTTCACCTAGACATATGAGATTTGGTATGCATATGTATCGTGTCCAAACTTACAAAAGTCTCTTGGAGCCATACCCTCAACCCAACAGGGCGTCAGTATGGATGATTTTGACCATTTGCAGACCTTCTAAGATACTTCTCATACACATTTTATCTGATCGTCTTCATAATTGGTCAGCACAATGTAAACACCTCGCCAAAGCTAATTTGCGAAGCTTTTGCACTTGTGTCCAATTTACCATATCACACCGTGAAACAGGTAGTTGTTTGTAACTTGAGTGTACATCGTCACAGATTTATTATTTTTAGTTAGAGACCAGATCAGAGGACATCTATAAGTCAATAATGAGTTATAGTCATAGCGCCACCTTCTGGTAACAGGAAGTCAGTCTTGTGGGACCAAGATTGTTTGATTACGTCTAAAGAATGTTTTATATGCTTCTGCGTCAACTCCACGCCGTCGCTCCTACGGCGTCGTGACCCTTTCGGAGTTCTGCGTCGGGGTTGCTTTGCATCACGGTGCATTTCACCGCCATAACACTAGGGGGGCGATACGTCTGAGGTTATTTGCGAGGTGTCTGCCAGCCAGTTTGTTATGTTATCAAGTAAACTTTAGCACAACTGCCCACAAAGTACTGCTTACTGGCGAAGTGCTAATTTCAAAATGTTACTGAAATATAGACACAACGGATAACCCCATTATTGTAACCAAAATATGTCTGAGTTTATTTGCAAAGCTGATGTCAGTGAACTAGCATGTTGCTACTCCCCACAGTAGGCTGCTTACAGGATCAGTTGACCAATCACAGTCCTTGAAACACCGACTATCAACACACAGGACAAGTTGACCAATCACATTCCTTGTGGTCTGCGTCGCCTCGATGCAAAGTTACACATTTTTGCAGGTGCATGTCGAGGTACAGCGGAGGGATTTATTGTAGTAACCACGTTTACATAGTGAGCTATAATGATGAATGGACTGATGAGCAGGTCCTGTATGCCTAATTTTCAATGAAACGATTGCTCTGGCAAAATAATAACACAACCAGCACCATTATCAAGAATGAAGAACATAAACATAACGATTGCGTCATTCACGTGCATATTAAGTAGCCACATGTATTTGTTTTGGTCTTATAATGCATATTTACCATATTTACCACTCCAGCGGAGAGGATGGTTTCTTCAGCCAGCTTAAGTTTATAAGAATTTGTCCAAATTTCAACATTCCCTGCAAACTAAGATAAACAGACTACAAACCGACAGCTTTTGTTTTAGCTTCTTTTGTAAAAATGTGCTATTTGCAGAGTAGAGCTGTGTTTGTGTAAAACGGCTCGGTGGACAAGAGTGGACAGAGCAGACAGAGCAGATTGAAATATCACTTTCTACATGTTGATGCCGGTCTACACAGGTGAGTGCATTGATAAGTATTGGCTTTTAACTCACGAAGGTTTTAATGTAGCCTACTTACAGTAACAAGACTAGCGTTAGTTCATCTGCCCCAGCGGCCGTTAGTAATCCTCTTTGTATTGTTCCCAGAGATATGAGTCAATCAAACTACCGTAAATAACAGGTCGCGCAACTGTGAACGTTGTAATTTGGCATGCGGATGAGAGAGTGCTTCAGCATTTCAACCATGATTTCAACACATCAATAACTCTCTTGCACACATATTGCCAGTGTGCCATTGGTTAAGGTCCTGCGCGCCCATGGTGGCACGTGTGCCTAAGGTTGCCGACCTCTGCTGTAACAGATGAATGTAGTGGAGTAAAAAGTACAATATTTCTCTCTGAAATTTAGCGGAGTAGAAGTAGAAAGTGGCACGAAAAGAAAAAGACTCAAGTAAAGTACAAGTGCCTTGTCATCACAAACAAAACTTTATTTATTTAATTTACTTACTAGGACCGAGCATATCAATCCACATTGCTGTAAATGTTTCAGTACTATTATTATTAATATTTAGTTTTTAACTATAGTCCTTTGGCGAGAGCAACAGGAAACAATACATTAGTACGAGTTAAAATGTACATAATGTTCCAACTATTCTTACAACTTCATTTCTTTCACATTTAAAACAGCAATTTAGTTTAGCTTTTCAGCTTTCACACGCAATTCAGCGTGTCTCTGTTCTGACAGAAAGTGGGATTAGTTTTGATTTCATTTCTGATTTACACATATTAAAGGATGAATAATGTGGGCCTACACACCTTATTGTAAATATAGGTGATTATGAGTGCATGTGAGGGAATATTGGTGTACAAATGAGTTTTGTTTATTGTCTCAATGCGCCGTACGGCCATCGGGCAAATGCGTCAATTCGGCTGCAGACACAACGATTGATATTATGGTTTCTGGCGGTTCAGAGATAAAATAAAATGGAAAAGTGTACTGCAGTTTGTGGCTGGTTCTGGTCCTCCACAGTCCTCTACATCAGCTTCTGTTTCCATGTGTTGAGTTTATCTGCTGGCTGGAGGCTCTACCTCTCTGTTCTCTTCAGTTTGACTGATGACTTCCACGTTTATGTTTTGAGCTGATCATGCCTGGCAAATCGTGTGGATGACCATGTGTTTTATCAGATTTAGCCATTGTGCAAATCTTCTACCGCAAACAGAACAAGCAAATGGTTTCTCTTCTGTGTGAGTTATCATGCGTCTGTTCAGATGTGACATGAAGTCAAATCTTCTCCCACACTCCGAGCAGCTGAATGTTTTCTTACATCCTGAATCATGTTTCAGAGAGTTTAAAGCTGACTGAGGTTCTCTGGTCTCCTTCCAATCAGCACTGTCATGAGTGTGAGGTACAGAAGAGTCTCCAGTCTGGTCTTCAGTCTCTGGTTGTAAAAGTGGATGTGGATGTGAGTTCCTGGCTGGTTCTGGTCCTCCAGAATCCTCTCCATCAGCTTCTGTTTCCATGTGTTGAGTTTCTCTGCTGGCTGGAGGCTCTGTCTCTCTGTTCTCCTCCGTTTGACTCTGATGAAGCTGTGACGACTGTAGGTTGACGCATTTATGTCTTCTGACCTGTTGACGCCAGATAAATCTCTTGTTACAAACACTGCAGCTGTATTTTTTCTCTCCTGGGTGGATTCTCATGTGATCAAACAAATGTCCCCTGGTGCAAAATCTTCTCCCGCACTCAGAGCAGCTAAATCGTTTCTTACATCTTGAATCATGGTTCAGAGAGTTTAAAGCTGACTGAGGTTCTCTGGTCTCCTTCCAATCAGCACTGTCATCAGTCTCAGGATCAGAAGAGTCTTCAGTCTCTGGTTGTAAAAGTGGATGTGAGTTCCTGGCTGGTTCTGGTCCTCCACAGTCCTCTGCATCAGCTTCTGTTTCCATGTGTTGAGTTTGTCTCTGATGAAGCTGTGAGGACTGAGCTTCCTCTTCATCATCTTCACTCTTCACAGGGACAGGAGTGAATAAGAACTTGGTGATATCAGCCTCCTCCAGCCCTTGAAGCTGCTCTCCCTCCTGACTGCTCCAAGGTTCCTCTTTAATGTGTGTGGGGGGCTCTGACTCCTGCTGGTCCACACTGGAGCTACACGCCTGCTGCTTTTTTACGTCACTAACACCGGAAGTAGACGGTTTCTCTCCTGTGTGATGTTTCATGTGACTTATTAATCGGATCTTCTGAGTAAACCCTGTAGCACAAACGGGGCAGCTGAATGGTTTCTCTCCTGTGTGTAGTCGTATGTGTACGCTCAGACTTGATGTATTACCAAATCTTTTCCCACACTCAGAACAGCTAAACCATTTGTTATTTTTTAAAGACTTCAAAGCTGACGGAGGTTCTCTGGAGTCCCAATCATCACAACTGACTTTAATCTCAGTCTCAGATACAGAAGAGTCTCCAGTCTGGTCTTCAGTCTCTGGTTGTAAAAGTGGATGAGGATGTGAGTTCCTGGCTGATTCTGGTCCTCCACAGTCCTCTCCATCAGCTTCTGTTTCCATCGGACCAACACATTTATGCTTTTTGACATGAGAACGCTGGGCAAATCTTTTGCTACAAACACTGCAGCTGAATCTTTTCTCTCCTGTGTGGACTACGGCCATGTGTGACTGTAAACTTCCTCTCTGTGTAAAAGATTTCTTACAGATGGAGCAGCTGAAAGGTTTTTCTCCTGTGTGCGTAATCATGTGTCTCTTCAAATTTCCCTTTTGGCCAAATCTTCTCCCACACTCGGAGCAGCTGAATGTTTTCTTACATGTTGAATCATGTTTCAGAGAGTTTAAAGCTGACTGAGGTTCTCTGGTCTCCTTCCAATCAGCACTGTCATCAGTCTCAGGATCAGAAGAGTCTCCAGTCTGGTCTTCAGTCTCTGGTTGTAAAAGTGGATGTGAGTTCCTGGCTGGTTCTGGTCCTCCAGAATCCTCTCCATCAGCTTCTGTTTCCATGTGTTGAGTTTCTCTGCTGGCTGGAGGTTCTGCCTCTCTGTTGTCCTCTGTTTGACTCTGATGAAGCTGTGACGAATTACCACCAACACATTTATGTATTTTGATCTGATTATGCCGCTGAAATGTCTTGTCACAAACACCGCAGCTAAATCTTTTTTCCCTTGTGTGGACTGTCATGTGTGAGCACAGATTTGCACTGTGTGTAAAAGATTTCTTACAGACAGAGCAGCTGAAAGGTTTTTCTCCTGTGTGAGTCATCATGTGTTTCTTCAGGGTTCCATTTTCAGTGAAACCTCTACCACACTCGGAACAGCTGAAAGGCTTCTCTCCTGTGTGGATTCTCATGTGTTTCTTCAAATGAGAATTTGTCCCAAATCTGTTCCCACACTCAGAGCAACTGAATGATTTCTTACATCTTGAATCATGTTTCAGAGAGTTTAAAGCTGACTGAGGTTCTCTGGTCTCCTTCCAATCAGCACTGTCATCAGTCTCAGGATCAGAAGAGTCTCCAGTCTGGTCTTCAGTCTCTGGTTGTAAAAGTGGATGTGAGTTCCTGGCTGGTTCTGGTCCTCCACAGTCCTCTCCATCAGCTTCTGTTTCCATGTGTTGAGTTTCTCTGCTGGCTGGAGGCTCTGTCTCTCTGTTCTCCTCCGTTTGACTCTGATGAAGCTGTGACGACTGAAGGTTGACGCATTTATGTCTTCTGACCTGTTGACGCCAGATAAATCTCTTGTTACAAACACTGCAGCTGTATTTTTTCTCTCTTGGGTGGATGGTCATGTGATCAAACAGATGTCCCCTGGTGTCAAATCTTCTCCCACACTCCGAGCAGCTGAATGTTTTCTTACATCTTGAATCTTGTTTCAGAGAGTTTAGAGCTGACTGAGGTTCTCTGGTCTCCTTCCAATCAGCACTGTCATCAGGCTCAGGATCAGAAGAGTCTCCAGTCTGGTCTTCAGTCTCTGGTTGTAAAAGTGGATGTGGATGTGAGTTCCTGGCTGGTTCTGGTCCTCCACAGTCCTCTCCATCAGCTTCTGTTCCCATGTGTTGAGTTTGTCTTTGATGAAGCTGTGAGGACTGAGCTTCCTCTTCACCATCTCCCTCCTGACTGCTCCACAGTTCCTCTTTAATGTGTGGGGGGGGCTCTGACTCCTGCTGGTCCACACTGGAGCTACACTCCTGCTGCTCAGGGGGAATCTCTTCTTTAGCCACCAACAGCTGCTGCAACGCTGCAGGAACAGAGAGAAAAACTTGGACTTCAAACGAAACAAAGACAACTGATAGACCACCCCCCCCCCAAAACAAATTCGGTAACCGTAGTTATTATTAAATCCACCCAATATAAAATAATACACAGGTATTATTGGACACCTTTAAGATCATACATAATGGAAGTAATGAATAGCAATTTGTGTTGGAAGTGCCAGAAAGAAACAGGCACTCTATTACACTGTATTTGTGAATGCCCAACTATCCAGCCCTTCTGGAGAATCATTTCGGAATATTTAGTTAATTGGGCCGGAAGAAACCTACCAATATCTCCAAGACTTTGTCTATTAGGTGACAGAAGTCAATTACACAACATATCAAGTAAAGAGTTTTCTGTAATCATGGTTGGAATTACAGTGGCCACCAGGACGATACTTAAACACTGGAAAACACCTAAAACCCCGGCACTAAAAGAATGGGCCTATATATATATATATATATATACAGACAGACAGACATTCAATTCAATTTTATTTATAGTATCAAATCATAACATAGGTTATCTCGAGACACTTTATAGATAGGTCTAGACCACACTCTATAATTTACAAAGCCCCAACAATTACAATAAGTCCCTCAAGAGCAAGCAGTGCTATACAGTGTATGTATTTATTCATACATACATACAGTACAGGCCAAAAGTTTGGACACACCTTCTCATTCAATGTGTTTTTTATTTTCATGTATTTCATGTTCAAAGTATTAAAGTAGGAAAGTATTTTATTCCGTCTTGGTCTAGTGCGGTCTTGCACTATATAGCGCAAGACCACACTAGACCAAGACTGTATGGCTGCAGCCTGGAGCGTCCAATGTCATGCCGACCCGTCTCATGCCATCCCGCCTGGTGCCGTCCCCGAGCTTCTACTTTTCAAAATAAAAGCTGGCGTCTGGAATAAAATACTTTCCCACTTTAATACTTTATTACTAATACATATAATTCTGCCAAAAAAAAAGATGCCAAAAAATCCACAGCAATCTCTATCCCCACAGCCGCTCTGCTGCTGCGCTGGCTGCACGCATCTGTTCACAACGCTGCCTGTCAGAACATTCTGCTTAACGTGAAAAAGGTTAACGTGGTTTAATGTACCTCAACAACGATCAATGATGACCAAATTTATCATGGCCATATCTTGTAATGAACACTTAAGCCTGTCCAAAGATTATAAGTTATCTTACATTAACATTTTCTTCTTCATTGGCGCCTATGACGAGGAAAAAGCCTGTGAGCTTGTGTGGTAATCATTGATCACTGATCAATGATTACCACACAAGCTTTCTCATATTGCTTCTCATAACCACTGAAAACCACCAAATCGAACCAGAAATGTGTTGATGGTTGATCGTTGTTTAGGTACATTAAACCATGTTAAGCTTTTTCACATTATGACTTATGAGAACCGTTGGGAGTCAACCCACAGCCGCTCTGCTGCCCTGCTGAAAATGTGAAGCAGAAACGAGTCAGATGTCAGATAACGTCCATAATAATTGGACTTTGGGTTCGATTTTTTTTGACAGTTTTCAGTGGTTATGAGGAGCAATATGAGAGAGAAATTTGGTTATCATTGTTTACGTAAATTAAACCACGTTTTTATTCATTAGTAAGCTACAGGATAGCGTCTTTCAAACCAACACTGTTCAAACGTGACCTGTGCGAAGGAGAAAAAAAACAAAACGTATGCGTCATTGTACCCAGCACTTCTGGAAATGTACTTCCAAATGCGTCTCTGTCCCCAGCACATTTCAAACCAAACTGACGCCCATGGATTTACCCGTGAATCAATCTGGAAAATAATTAGATTTCGTATTTTTGACCCTCTGAATTTACCGTTGGATACGCCTCGGCATGAGACGGGACGGCTTAGGACGCTCCAGGACGCAGCCATACGCGCCTCCACTAGACGAGAAAGTGACTGCACGTGTGTGTGTTTGTATGACTATAAATGCAGCGCGTGTGAGAGCAAACCATCCTTATAGCTGTGTTTTGCCGCTTATTAGACCGATCACCCCCGAAAGTGTGCAATGCAAAAAAGGCTCATTGCAGCCACTAGTGCAGGGAGAATAGACCTGTCTTGCCAAATGGATTCTCTTCTTTTCTTTTTTAACAGATTGCAAAGTGGCACTTTTATTTGCAAAGTGGCACTTTTATTTAATCTTCTATTTTTGAACTTGATGCAAATTTTGACACAGCTGCACTATTATTTTCTTTATTTTTGAACTTGCTGTTATTTGATAGTTGTTACTTCAATAAATTGGAACATTTGAAGCTAGTTGCGTATTTCATTAGTATTGTGTTGGGGCGATAGGGGCAGGTGGGGCTTGAAAATTCCCCCTTGTCCAAAGTGGGGAATGACCGAAAAAGTTTGAGAACCACTGGATTAAAGGAAGGAGGGAAAGGAAACTACTCTCTACCGTTGTCTCTCTTCATCCACATACTACTCTCTACTGTTGTCTCTCTTCATCCACATACTACTCTCTACTGTTGTCTCTCTTCATCCACATACTACTCTCTACTGTTGTCTCTCCACATACTACTCTCTACCATTGTCTCTCCACATACTACTCTCTACTGTTGTCTCTCTACATACTACTCTCTACTGTTGTCTCTCTACATACTACTCTCTACCATTGTCTCTCCACATACTACTCTACTGTTGTCTCTCTACGTACTACTCTCTACTGTTGTCTCTCTCTTCATACCACTCTACTGTTGTCCTCTACGTTACTACTCTCTACTGTTGTCTCTCTACATACTACTCTACTGTTGTCTCTCTTCATACCTACTCTCTACTGTTGTCTCTCTACATACCATCTCAACTGTTGTCTCTCTACATACTACTCCTACTGTTGTCTCTCTACATACCACTCTACTGTTGTCTCTACGTACTACTCTCTACTGTTGTCTCTCTACATACTCACTCCCTACCGTTGTCTCTCCACATACTACTCCTACTGTTGTCTCTCTACGTACTCACTCTCCACCGTTGTCTCCTACATACCACTCTCTACTGTCTCTCTACATACTACTCTCTACCGTTGTCTCTCTACATACTACTCTCAATCGTTGTCTCTATACACTACTCTCTACCGTTGTCTCTCTACATACCACTCTCTACTGTTGTCTCTCTACATACCACTCTCTGCCATTGTCTCAGTACGCATTCTACTTCTCTACCGCGTGTTCTCTACATACTACTCTCTACCGTTGTCTCTCTACATACTACTCTCTACTGTTGTCTCTCTACATACCACTCTCTACTGTTGTCTCTCTACATACTACTCTCTACTGTTGTCTCTCACGCATTACTCTCTACTGTTGTTCTCTACGCATAACTCTCTACTGTTGTCTCTTCGCACTCAATTCTCTACTGTTGTCTCTCTACATACTACACTCTACTGATGTCCTCTCATGACTACTCTCTACTGTTGTCTCTCTACGTACTACTCTCTACTGTTGTCTCTATCGCATTCTACTCTCTACTGTTGTCTCTCTACGCACAATCCTCTACTGTTGTCTCTCTTCACGTACTCTCTCTACTGTTGTCTCTCTACATACTACCTCTACTGTTGTCTCTCACGTACTACTCTCTCTACTGTTGTCTCTCTTACGCATCACTCTCTACTGTTGTCTCTCTACGTACTACTCTCTACTGTTGTCTCTCTACATACTACTCTCTACCGTTGTTCCCTACGTACTACTCTCTACTGTTGTCCTCCACGTTACTATCTCTACTGTCTCTCCACGTACTCACTCTCTACTGTTGTCTCTCTACATACCTCACTCACCGCTGTCTCTACATACCACTTCCTACCGTTGCTCTCTACATACTACTCTCTACCGTTGTCTCTCTACATACTACTCTCTACTGTTGTCTCTCTACGTACTACTCTCTACCGTTGTCTCTCTACATACTACTCTCTACCGTTGTCTCTCTACATACTACTCTCTACTGCTGTCTCTCTACATACTACTCTCTACCGTTGTCTCTCTACATACTACTCTCTACTGTTGTCTCTCTACATACTACTCTCTGCCATTGTCTCTACGTACTACTCTCTACCGTTGTCTCTCTTCATACTATTCTCTACCGTTGTTTCTCTTAATACTATGTCATCTTACAGCACTGCAGTCGAGCTGCTGCTCTGCCCGGTGCGTTTCATACAGGCGCTAAAGGGAGATTTTTCGTTATCCGACTCTAAGAGCCACTGACCATTCGTCAGTATTTTATGAGTTTGGATTGAGAACGGGTTGCAGCTCCACCCCTCAAAAGAATCGCAATCGATAAAAATGTGCTCTGGTTTATTGTTATTTCTTTAAACCAATCACAATCGTCTTGGGCGGTTCTAAGCACCAAATGGTAGGGATGGCTGAAGTGAAACTGACGTTCCGAAGCTTTGCCGAGATCCCGAAGCGCAGATGTTTCGAAACACTGATCCGAAGCGCGATTCAAAACACTGATGTCACGTGACTACGGCTAAATGAAACACCGGAGTGTTTCACTAGTGTTTCAACAGGTGGCATGGTCCGCCAAATCAGCGTTTGATTGACAGGGTCGGGAACACACATCGCACATCAGTATAAAAGTGAAGTCAACGCACCTTGACCTCGTGGGTTTTTGTGAGATGAGTTTGATTTTGAGATAGCGGATATTTGGTGATATAGTGACATTCAAAGTGCGAGTTGTTTAGTTATATTTAGGCTTACATTTAAATTTACACATTGACTGATAGAGTGAGACAGACAGAGTATAGACCTACATACAGTGACACATAGATAGATAGATAGATAGATAGATAGGACAGGACAGTTTATGGGAACATTTTAATGATCGTATCTGTAAAACCCAGATTATACATAATGCTACAGCTGGAAGTGAAAAAATACCTCCACTCTGCGTTTTTGCCCAGAACTCATGATCCCCTAACTTACTGGAAAGAGAGAGCAGTAATCTTTCCTCATTTGTATGTCCTTGCTAAAAAATATCTTTGCATGCCAGCAACAAGTGTCCCTTGTGAGAGGATCTTTTCAAAGGCTGGAGAAATTATCTGTAAAACACGAAGTAGGCTAAGTCCTTCCACAGCAGAGAAATAAATATTTTTGAATGAAAATCTATAAAAAAGTGAGACATTGTGGCTTGATTTCTTTTATTAATATTCATTTTTTATGACCAAAATAGCATTATGCACAGTGAGGAGTCTGCAAGCCTTACAAGCTTCACATATTAGAAAAATAATACAATACAATAATACATTTTTTATTTTTTTAATGGCTCGTTATCAAGGTTGTTTCAGATCACCACCTGCCAGTGACCACTAGGTGTCATCGTTGAGACGAGTGTCAGATTGTTTCGAAGCCTCGACACAATATGACACATTTGCTTCAACTGTTTCATTGTTTCACGAAGCCTCGATCTGCCCACCACTACCAAATGGAGCCACGGTGCCTCTGCAAAATAGCCTCTGGAAGGAACATGTTTTGGTGGAACATAATAATAATAATAATAATAATAATAAATTGAATTTGTATAGCGCTTTTCAAGGACTCAAAGTCGCTTTACAGGGCAAGGTAGAAAACAAAAACAAAGCAAAACAAGATTCAGGCACAGATGAAAAGGGAGAGGGGCGTGGGGCTACGGCTAGGCAGAGGTGAAGAGATGGGTCTTGAGGCGGGACTGGAAGATGGTGAGGGACTCAGAGGTGCGGATCTGTCCCCAAAACTGTGGAGGTTGGACTTGTGGATGGAGATGAGACCGGCTGAGGTGGATCTGAGGGGCCGTGAGGGTTGGTAGGGGGAGATGGGAAGCCAGTGGAGTTGTTTTAGGACTGGAGTGGAGCCAGGATTTGGAGCGGGTGATGAGTCGGGCAGCTGCGTTCTGGACCAGTTGAAGTCGGGTGATGTAGCTGATGCCGAGGAGAAGTGAGTTGCAGTAGTCCAGTTGGGAGGAGATGAAGGCGTGAATGAGTCTTTCAGCAGCGGGGGGTATGAGAGAGGGTCTGATTTTGGCGATGTTGCGGAGGTGAACGAAGGAGGTTTTAATGACATGGCGGATGTGGGGCTCAAGGGAGAGGGTGGAATCAAAGATCACGCCAAGGTGGGGGCCTGGGGAGATAGGGAGACAATGGCTGAGTTTGAGGAAGTTGTGTTGCATCCAGGTTTTAACCCTTGTGTGGTCCTTCGGGTCCCAGTGACCCGAAGGACAACACAAGGATTATGTACTTCCCTTTACTTTGTTGAGAATTGCTCTCTAAACCCTGTTTCTTGTAAAGTAAGTAAAGTTTATTTCTAGAACACATTTAAACACAGTTTAAGCTGACCAAAATGCTGTACAAACAAGAACTAAGGTGCTGTATTAACCCTTGTTTAGAGAGCAATTCTCAACAAAGTAAACGGAAATACATAATCCTTGTGTTGTCCTTCGGGTCACTGGGACCCGAAGGACAACACAAGGGTTAATAGCTGACAGACAGGAGTTGATGTGGGAGAGGGGAGGATTGTGGGGGGATTTGGTGCTGAAGTAGATCTGGGTGTCATTGGCTTAACAGTGGATGTCTAGGTTGAAGTGGCGGAGTATCTGACCAAGGGGGAGGATGTAGATGATGAAGAGGAGGGGGCCGAGTACAGAGCCCTGGGGAACGCCTTGAGTGGCTGTGGCTGTGGCAAAGGTGTGGTTATGGAGAGAGATGAAGTGGGATCTGTTGGAAAGGTACAGGTACATTACGTGTGAATTTTAGTAGTATGAAAGGATACAAGTCCGTGTAGGTTGGTTGGGGTAGCGGATGGGTAAAACACAGGACTTTCACCCAGGAGAGTCAGGATCGTGTCCCACGTGTGGCATTTGTCAACAATCTTTCCTAAACCCAACTGTTTATTGTTTTCCTAAGCGTGTGACGTTGGTCACCGTTGTGTTTTTGTTGTTTTTTTGTGTTACTAAAGTCTTTCCCAATGTTCTTTTGCTAAACCCAACCTTTGTTTATTTTTATTTTTTTTTACACGCGTGTGACGTTGTTCTCGCGATAGTACGGCACGTTCTCGCGATAAGACGCCACGTGGTTTGTATGTTTACATCCGCTGTATACAGCGTAGACATACACGTGGAAACCTCAAAATGTGTACAGATAACACGCCATTTGGCTTTAGGAAAGTGGCGTGTATGTTTACGCAAAGTCATGATGCCATGTTGGGGTTTTAGACAGAAATGGGAGGTTGGATATTGGGCGGTAGTTGTAGAGGGAGGAGTGATCCAGACCAGGTTTATTTAGGATTGGTGTGACAGCGTCAGTTTTGAAGGCAGAGGGGACAGTTCCAAGGGACAGTGAGGAGTTGAAGAGTTTATTGAGGTAGGTGAATAGGACGAGGAGGCAGGACTTCAGGAAGGGAGCAGGTAGTGGGTTTGGAAGAGCTGATGAGTTTGGAGATTTCAGGAGGAGTGACCGGGTCAAACTGGGAGAGGAGGCAGTGTGGAGGAGGGGTCGGGAGGTCAGGAGAGATGGGGAGAAGAGGGGTCGTGGTAGGTGCTGGAGTAGATACTGGGAGGTCAGATACAGGGGATAGAGACTGATAAATGATGTTGATTTTGTCAGTGAAGAATGGGAGGAATGAGTTGCAGAGATCCGGAGTAGAGGTAGGGAGGGTGTTGGTCCGAGGCTTGAGAAGGTTGTTCACTGTGGAGAAGAGGGTTCTGGGGTTTTGGCAGGGGTCGGTGAGGATGTTGGAGAGGTAGGCAGAATTGGCAGCAATGAGGGCGTCTTTGCAGGCAGTGAGGTGGAGTTTATAGGCTTCATGATGGACTGTGAGGGATGATTTCTTTGTCAGACGTTCAAGTTGGCGGCCAGTTTGTTTCATTTTCCGGAGTGCAGGTGTGTACCAGGGTGAAGAGGTGTTAAAAGTGAAGGTTTTTGTGTTGAGGGAGGTAGACAAGTTGGAGTTGAGGTGGTTTGTGAGATCATCAGGTGAGGTGAGGGTTGAGTCCAGGTGGAGAGCAGGTCAGAGAGATGGTGGGGATTGATAGATTTGAGGTTGCGGAAGGTGATTTCTCTGAGGAGGCGGGGGCGTGGGGTTGGAGAAGGGATGGTGAACCGTATCAGTTTGTGATCAGAGAGGGGAAAGAGGCATGGATGGAGGTCGAGCACCGGTTGATTTGTGGAGCAGACCAGGTCGAGTATGTGTCCTTTTTCATGGGTGGGGAATGTGACATGTTGGGTGAGAGAGAAGTTATCCAGTAAAATGGTGAATTCTGATGAGAGCTTGCAGGTGGGGGAGTCCATGTGGATGTTTAAGTCACAGAGTAGCAGCAGACGTGGAGAGAGAGATGAGGCTAGTGTGAGGAGTTCAGTAAAAGCAGAGAGGAAGGAGGGATAGGGAGCCAGTAAATGAGGATGACTGTCATGGGGGAAAGAGCTTTGAAGGCGAGAAATTCAAATGATAATACTGAGGGGAGTTCTGTGATCTGGAAGTTCTTTTCCTGGTTTTAAAGGCTGCATTACAGTAAAGTGATGTACTTTTCTGAACTTACCAGACTGTTCTAGCTGTTCTATTATTTGCCTTTTCCCCACTTAGACAGTATGTCCACATTACTGATGATTATATATGAAGGGCGGAGAGCACTGCAGTCCAGTTCGGGTTTTCTGTGCAGCCTGACGGTGTGTTCCAGGTGTGCCCTATGTAATGCAGCAGCATTCTGATGAGGTCCAGAGGTGAAAGCCGCAGTGTTAGCCAGCCGACACCCAGAGGTTGACCCAGCCGGTGTTTGAGGACAGTGGGAGCAGGTAATGATGGAATATCGTCGAAGTTGGTGGTGTCAGCTGGTATACACTTGGAGAGTAGGTAGAGTTGATCCAGTGGGATGATATGAAGGAAAGAAACTTGCTTTCCTTCAAGGGTACAGAGAACACAAACAAACAAGAACACAAGAGGCAATAGCAGGCGGAGAAGAGGAGAACAAACGGCGCCAGCGTCCTCTCCGTGCAGCGAATGTGTGCGTTCAAAAGTAATTTTAGTCGTGCAACAGAAAACTCCGATTGGACAGATAGTCTAGCTAGCTGTCTGGATTTACCCTGCAGAGATCTGAGGAGCAGTTAACCATAGTCCTCACAAATCCACCAGAGGTTAGAACGCCAACACAAAGGAAGAGGAAAGGGACGGACATCCGGCCGAAATTAGAGAAAAATGAACTCTTACTTATAGCTTGATAAGCCTGACGACAACCTTGTACTAAAGATTTTATTGGTTCACATGCAAAGAATGGTGTGATGATCCGTTCCTTCATCAGTTTTTTCCCAACATTTTGTTCCCTGGATTCACAAGAACAGGTTGAGGTAGGAAAGAATTGAGGGAAAGAAAAGAAAAAAGATGATTACATTTCTTTGAATTACCTGCACGATGCAGCCATCTTTGCGCCTGAGCCCTGCTTCTTTTGTTTTTTCGTGGCATCTACAACATTCAAAAAAAGCAATTAATATTAAAAATGAAAATTGTTATCCATATAAAGTAGGACACAGAATATAATGCTTGATGTTTTCACTTGTATTTTAATCTTGTTCCAAGAATAAACTGGTAACAACTGTTGCTCTGGTTAAAAAAACATTACGTATGCTTTAAAGGTACTGACAACATGTGAAACTCATGTTTAAGTAATCCAATTAACTAACTTAAGTGATCGCGCCATTGACCAACAAACACCTGGTCTAGTCAATAACGCAGCATTTCATTGTTATTTTAACAGAGCATTAGTAAAATGCTGCTAGGCTCGTGCACAGCGCGCGCACACTATGCTTGTTACACACACACACACACAGGGACGCACAGCAGCACACACACATGCAAAAGATTACAAATAAAGATATTACGGTGCAAATCCCCCATTATAGCAATGCGCCAAGGTACACCGCCGAGATATGGCAAAGTTTGTGTTTTTGTAGCTAGCTACACAAATTTGTTTGTGCAAATTTTCGTCTTTTTGTCAGGTCAGTCTGGAGATGCAACGTACCAAGTTTTGTGCAGAGCGGCCGCACCGTCTAGGAGGAGTTCGAAAAAGTATGTTTACGATAAATCACGATTTTTGTGCAGAAAAGTCTAGGCAGAAATGGGCGTGGCCTATATCAGGAGATTCAGCTGAATTCAGGGAAAGCGTGGATATTTGTATTTTTAATGTGGGATGTACAGTGTGGGAGTTATAAGGCCAAACACGTTTATAACGTGTATAACACTGCTATAGCGGCACCTAGTGGTGGAAGTGGCTGAATCTTTTTTGTCTGAGGTCCTTGCAGGGATCTGGACCAGTCCTGAAAATGGCACCCCCCCACCATGTACGGTTTAGGCTGTAGAAACCGTTTAATCAACAGAAAAATAATAATAATCTCTAGAAAAACAATAGATTACATTCAAGCAGCACACAGGGCTTTAAGTTGACACCCACCATCCCGCCAAATGCAGGTAGAGATTAACTTTGGCAGCTAACATTGTAAAGTTATCAGCCAATTTGGCCGGCGAATGAAGCGAAGCGTTTGAATCGGCCGGCTGCAGAAAAGAAGTCTGTGTTTCCAGATTGGTCTGTTTTCCACCAAAAATTAGGGCGATTTTGTGTGCGTTAGTTAGGAAAAAAACACCCCAAAACAATCTTCTGTCAGGTCCATTAAAGTCAAGAACAACACAGACAATAAAAAATTATTTAGGAAATTTGTTTGAATAAATTACGAATTAAATTTGGCGGTATGGCTCTGTTAAGAGGAGTCCCCTGACCTTTAATGAGCACCATGAAAAAGCAGCAGGGGGGACAGCAGCAGCATTAGTGGGCGCATTAGGGGACTCTCACACAGTTTAGGACTGGGAGAGCTAAACTATTCCCCCATGTGAACAGAGCGGCAACGAAGACATGTATTTTCCGCACTATAAGGCGCACCGGATTATAAGGCGCACCTTCAATGAATGGCCTATTTTAGAACTTTTTTCATATATAGGGCGCACCGGATTATAAGGCGCATAGAATAGAAGATACTGCAGTCAAACGTTTGACTGGGGTTGCGTTATGCATCCACTAGATGGAGCTGTGCTAAAGGGAATGTCAACAAAACCGTCAGATAAAGTCAAACTTTATGAAGCGTTCTGACAACTCCATTCACTCGTCCTTATAGCATTTAAATCTAAGTGGTCCGAGAAAAATGGCGATCGTCTCAACGTGGTCCCTGACATGTTGTCATCGGCTTGTCCGCTTCCATTGGCCATATCAGAGGCAAACCTGAAGAAGAAGAAGCTAGGGAATACGATGACGCCCACATCGATCATGTAGCGAGCTGGGCAGAGAAGCTAACGGCGATGACAAGTGCGGAAATGGAAAAAGCGTTTTTCCGCTGTGATTCGGCCAGAAACTTCAACATTGTGAGGCGAACAGATCGTTTTGGAATATAAAGCTTGGATATTACATTTCCTTGAACTCTTGTGGATTTATGAAAATCAAGTTTTGGCCAAAATACCACTTTGTTGCTGAAAGGACAACGAAATCAGGTATGGATGCTCTCTCGACAGCTGCGCAGATTATGGCTAAATTGTTTTATTTTCTATTACTTTGTAACAGTTGTGTAACTGCTATAAATCATCGTATGCTTTGTATGTGGACTTAAATTAATCATTAGAGGCTAAGCTTTCAATTGGTGTGTCGCATGGCTGTATATTTTGAATATTGTAATGTATTGTAATGCTTTAAAGTTATAAAACGCGAATGAGTGGAAGTTTTATCGAGGTTACAGCGACGCAGTGTCCCGTCAACGGGGCAGGGATCCGAGAGGTTGATCCATATATAAGGCGCTCCGGATTATAAGGCGCACTGTCGTTTTTTGAGAAAATTAAAGGCTTTTAAGTGCGCCTTATAGTGCGGAAAATACGGTAGAAATCGACGCCACGTTAGCCACGACAAGGTGGAGCAGGGGAGGGGGTGGGTTGCATAGATTCGAACAGCAAGCAGTTAGGAACAAACTAAAGGGGATTTAAGTAGGACGCCCTGTTTGAGTGTAGCCATTTAGAAGCGAGGGGAGCTGACCAGCTGACGCAGATCAGCTGATGTGACCGTGTTGTTGGCCAATAGCGGTTAGCGGCATCTTGACTACTTGGCCTGCAAGAACTGACGCTGGATGCTCAACATGGCTAGTGGAAAATCCAATTGGCTGGTATCTTTGATCGTAATTTAAAGCCCTGGCGGCACAAACACTCCGCGAACGGCCCGCATACGTTACGCGTTCAATGCATCCAAAAGCATACAAAAGTGTAAAAAAAACAAATCACCTGAAATCTGACATTGTGGTTGTTAACATGAGATGTGAGAAGGTGTCAGACTTCAGAGTCTTCTAGTGTTTGGTAGTTGCGTTAGTGTAAACTGGGACTCCTTTCATCAGTCAGTATGTTTACATGCCCACCAATATTCTGAATCTGATTCAGGTCATGTTAGCAGCATATTCTGGTTGGATATCCCCAATGAGGCCTTTTTCCGGAATATAGCATTTTCAGATTAATACATGCTGGTATTATTTAGGCTTTAGAGACATTCTTTGGACATGTATACAGCGCATTCAGAATCTGCGTCTCAGTCAGGGTTTTTACTGCAGTTTGGGACAGTTTACGGCTTACAGTCAGCTCTGTGCGTTGTTAGGGTTACTGTACACAAACCAACCAGCCGACAGTTTGACCCAATAAGAAGGAAACACTATTTCATGGAATATTATGTGCATGTAAACGTAGTCACTGTAAAAACGCTTGTCTCCCTCATCTCAGTGAGTCAGCTGTGCCATGGCAACAGTACAACCGCGCCGACAATCCTGCTATGTTGATTTAAAGGTTCCTCACCGTTCCTGCAGGTCGATGGCTCTCTTCCAACTCCTTCAAACTGAAATACAGACAGAGAGGTTTCAATTAGTGACTCAGAGTTGTTCCCCGATACGTTTTTACAGGAGTGCCACGTTGCCTGCTGTGCTATTTTAAATCTTCTTTTGAAATGCATACTACAACAATACATGAGTTTATGCAGCTTTATGGCCCTCTGCAGACTCGTAAATATAATAAGAAAACAAATGTACACTTACACAATTTATCCTCCTAGTTCCTCCCATTGTCACATATTACTGTAATGGTAATATTCTACATAATGCCAATCAACCAAAGGCCCTTATGAGCACTGCAGTATCCCAGATATGCTGGCTCAACACAGAGAGAAGAAATGATATATTAGGTTACTCACTTTCTCTTCACCTTGATAGTCAATCCATCGGGTTGTATGCATGTCAGGGAAATAATGAAAGATTAGTGCTTAGTGTGTAATCACACTACGAGAATTATTAATGCTGCAGCGATTAGACACTGTGTGTGTCTCTGTATATGTGACTGTGTGTGTCTCTGTATGTGTCTCTTTCTGTGTGTGTGTGTACACGTATACGGTTTAGGTTTGTAGAAGAAGTACAGAGAGAGAGTGCAGCAGGACAGGATGATAAAGCTCAATATTGGGCTTCCAGAAGTAAAAATCTTGTTGATTTTCTGCATAAGGTCTTAGATTATCAGCCATAATGTCTAAACCCTCCGAGGTAGACTCGCCCCGAGTTGTGAAATTGTGAAAGGAAAGTTTCTGCTCCTGTAGAAGCTAGGGATGGGCGTATCGATATATCGATATACTCACGCTACTCATTTGGCATTGATTTCCTTAAAAAAGTATCGATATAAAGAAAAAATAATAATTGGGGGTGTATGCATCACTTTCAGCTGTTTTACGGTAGGTTTCCACACAGCGAAATTTCGCTCTGCTCTCATTGAGGTTGAATGGAGACGAAATTCGCCCTGATTGAGCGAGATGAGAGCGAATCGCCGAGGGGATGCGAAATAAAGTTGACGAAAGTTTAACTTTATTCAAATGAGGACCGCTCGAGAACCAATCAGGTCCGCGTGTTTGTGTTTGGAGGCGGGAGTTACAAAAAAAGTCTGACCAAGATGGCGGAGGTCATCAGCGCCGTATCATGAACATTTTGATGTGATTAAAATGTTTCAACAACCCATCGGTACTTCTATCAACACCAAAATTGTGTTTTATACGACACACAAACTTAATTAGGGCACATACACCGCAATATAGATCACTGTATATGTTAGTTTAAACACTCAAACTTTTCAGCGCCTACCGACAGGCTAATCGCTAGCATGTTCCGGACATTGGATTTCATTGTAGCCTAGCCAGCTAGGCTAGGCTACTTGTGCATTTGTTTGATTACATGTTTTATTGGCAAACATTGACGCTTGTAGCAACACGGATTGTTGTTTATATGTACCTGCGAACTTAAACAGGGCGAACACACACCACGAAACAGACCACTGGAGATAGTCTAAACACTCAAAATGATTCAGCTAGCCGACAGGTCAACCGCTAGCATGTTCGGACATTGCATTTCATTGTAAGCACAGCGAGGCAGCTAGGCTACATAGCCAGGTTACCAAAGCATTTATGAGCTAACGTTTTACCGATGGTTTGCTGCTGTGCATTTTTACCGCCCTGTCTTCTGACAGCCCGGGACATTTAAAAAAATGTTGCGGTCTTGCGTGTTGTTTTCGCGACCACGCCCCCCGAGGCAAACTTTCGCTGGCCGAAATTCGCGAGGTGTTTCGCTGTGTGGAACCCTACCGTTAGATTACTTACTTAAATTACTATGTGCCGTGACACCCCTGTACCTGGCGGCGTATTGAGCTGGCCCATGTCACGTGACAGGAGACGAGCGAATGAGCGTCAACGTGCGACACAGCCGAGTTCATTTTCTCAGGGAACAACTGTCTTTCTTATGCAGGTTTATAGGATGAGGGAATCCTAGTTTATTCTGATCTTTATGACCTCTTGTTTTTGCTTCAGTGAAGTGTTACATGTTTACTTCTACAAAGAGGTTCGAAACATAACATTGTTATGATGTATTAGTTTTTTTTTTTCTTCCTTTTAGCTTTTTTTTTTTTTTTACCAAGATTGGTATTTTTTTTCTTTTTGAGAAATAAGAAAAGTGAAAATGTGTATGTTTTTGTTCATATTTAATTTATTTCATTCATATTTATGTTATTTATTTTATAAATAATTTTATTATTTATGTATTATGGTCAATACATAATTTTATTATGTATTGACCATAATACATTTTGTATAAATGGTCCGTATTTGTCTTGTGATTTGTCTTAAATGTAATAATATTTTTACTGACAAAAATTGCCAATAAGAAATTAACGGTATCGATGAAAATGCAAGAAAAAGTATCGGTATCGAATCCTAAAAGTTTGGTATCGCCCATCCCCAGTAGAAGCTAGAAACCAACCTTGTTTCAAGAAAAAAACTGTTTTTTTTTAAACTAATCTACAGCACATAGCGCTGTCTCTGACTGGTCCAACTCGCTGTTACCATGGAAACGTTTACCGAAACCGCGAACGGCTGGATGGCGCTTCTACCGTTGAAGTCTATGGTAGTTTCTGTACACGGTCTTGTACCTTTGCCTTTTGGCCTTTTTCAAAACGTTTTTTTAAGCCGAATTAAACGTGTTATGGTCACGATTCCTTTCCTAGCTGGTTGGCTCGGTTCCTGACTTAAAACTCTTTATTTCATGTCATATTTATGTCATTTTTTTGAAACGTCAACATAACAATTGAACGGGGGATAAACACCGGAGCTGTTAAAAAAAAGTGGGCGGTCACTGTTGAGCTCTATCGCCCTGGTATAAAAGGAGAGAGAATAGAGACAACAACAACCGCTCTGGTTTGGTTAAAATAAACCCTTAAATCACCCATTTACATGTGGAAATATGCTGGCTCTATACACGCTAAAAGTCCTGATTATTTACATGGAGTCTGGTTGGTTTGGTGATGGCTGTCCGGTGAGATTCGTTCGAGGTGAACTGTTAACCAGCTAACCGAGGTACCGGCCTCTTACGATGTTTAATGAACGAATCAACAATGAATGTGAAGAAGTAAAGGGACCAAACCTGCTCTGTGTAACCGAAGCTGAATCTGAACGCAACAACTGCCAAAATACGTATTTTCTGCTAGAGTCCATCTTGTTCAAAAGTGTGAAGTCAGCGCAGTGAAGACTACAGCTTCCTGTACAGGTTAGTTGCTGAACTTCAAAATAAAAGTCCAGAAGCGTTTCAGGCTTCTTAAAAAAACACACACACACAAGCATGAAACACTTCTGGACTTTTATTTTATATATATATATATGTATATGTATGTATGTATATATATATATGTGTGCCAAAAAATTTTTTTTAACAAGAGCATAGAGCAACAATAATATAAAATATTAAGAATAATATGCAAATAAAATATAGAATAAATATTCTAAATAGCACAAATCCTTCATCGCACTAAGAACAGAAAACACAAACTAAAACTAAAACCTGACCTTTCTGGCCTTCCGTGATGCAAAATCATCAATGATGTCATGGTATGAAATCTGCTCCCCTACTGAACGATTGATACTGACGGAAAGGCCAGTGATCCGTTCCTGGGACATGGTTGACCTCAGGTATGACTTGATCAACTTTAGTTTTGAAAAGCTCCTCTCTGCTGGAGCCACAATGACTGGCAGAGAAAGTGCAATCCTGAGAGCAGTCCAAAAGTTGGGGTAGGCTAGATCTCCGATAGATCCTTATAATCCCCCCCCCCCCTTGTCCGGACCGTTCCATTTGGGAGACCAAGCCACATTGGCTCTGATTTATGTTTTCCTTCGTGGGTGCTCACGGGCGCACGCCCTTTAAAAAAAAGTAGTCAAAAAATGTTGCATTTCAGACAAACACACGCCTATCACCTCAATAATAAAGCCGTAAAGTAGGCTACTTTTCAACTCAGGGTAGGATTGGAGATGAAAAGTTTAATTGACACCGCGATCAGCTTCGTGGGTGCTCAGTATTAGCGGAGCACATACGGTATTGGCGCCTATGCCCAGCAACCCGTTCGACCCAGAGGTGAACTGTCCCCCACTCTCCTTTCCCCTTCTCACAGCTTCTCTGTGCAGTGTGCACGGTACCTTCTCAGCAAGCAGGAGTGCCAAGTTGCCAATTCCCCACACGATGAAATGATAGATAATAAATACATTAGAAAAACGCTTTGAGGATTTCTTTTTTTTTTTAAGTGCTCGTGCCGCCCCCCCATGTGTCATCAAAAAATACTGCCCTTTTATTTTTACAGACTAAAGTTACATTATCCGGTCTGAAGGTGGTGGTGTGGAGCTAAAAGGTGATGTTTCAATCCTCCAGAAAAAAGCCCTTCTGCCATTTTTACATTAGCGTGTTTTGGATAGAATGTACAGACTCAGGATCAGCAGACGCAAATTTATTTTTACTTTGCTATACCATCCACAGTTTTAACTCTCATACATTTATTTTACATCAAAATGTAGGGAATGTTGTGGTGTCCTTTCAAATTCATAATACTGTCATATTCAGAATAATATTAATAGTAATATTATAATAGTGGAATATTGGTGTGCATGTAAACGTACTCAAAGACAAAAGATTGTATTATATTCTAGCGACGTATAATATTCAGGAGCTTTTATTTTGAAGGGCGAGAGGAACTGCTGCGAGGATTCTCCTGTACAGAAGGTGACGTTGCAATCCTCCAAAAAAAACTACAAATAAGATGAAGAAAAAGAAGATTTCGAAGCAGAAAGAAACATCCCAGACGGCTGATGTGGTCTTAAAACCTGACCCAAAGCTACGCAGCGCAGGTTGGTTTTCTTCCATCTGACCGGAAACGCGTTTATTTCTGCTAATGTGTCCGTGCTAGGCTAGCTAAGCTGACCGTTAGCTGCAGCTAGCTCCTGCTAAAGGCCTGCTCACACCGGGCTCGAAAAGAACAACAACAACGAAACGAAAAAGCTAAATATTCGCCAGTGTTGGTGATTTTAAAGGTTCAACCTTTTCACACCGAGTCCGACACGAATACCCGCGTTCAGCTTCGACTAATGGCAGTGGTTAATGACGATGTGTTTACTATAAACCCAAATCTACACAGCGGAGCCGGGCTCTTAGGAGTTCTACCGTGGAAGTCCCAATGTGGGCCTGTTTGCTGGGTCGCTCCAGAGAAACACAAATGCTGCACAAGTTGTTGTAATTTGAAGACTAAAAGGTGCTAGTCCGTGTGTGTAAAACAGACAGGAGAACACACACACTTCCCTGGCACTGCCTTTACTGATGCACATACCAGATTTAACCACAGGGTGGCGCTGTTGACTAAGCAGTTGAACAACAAGACACACTGGCTGTGTTAGAAAGCGTTTCCTCACTCACTATTTCCTGTAGTGTTTATTAAATGGTGAACAGTGTTGGGCAAGTTACTTCCAACATGTAATACATTATAGATTACTAGTTACTGTCATTTGAGGGTAATTAGTTATATTACAATATTACTGTCTCTGAATTGTAATGCTATGCACTACTTTTGCATTACTTTTGAGTTACTTTCACCAAAATAACAGCGCAAGTTTGATTTGGCAGCTAGCTTGTGAATTTCACAACTGGATCAATAAAGTCTCCTTTTTATCCACTTTGATACATCATAGATTATTCATAATATTTTGTATAGTTAATATGAATATGCGTTTCCTCACTCACTGTTTCCAATATATAGTGTTTATTAAATAGTGAACTATGGGGAACAACCGAACCAGATTTCAGACGCTACACTGAAAACATTGTTAGTATATGCCGCCGATTATTTGTGTGACAGAGGCACCATGTAAACAATCAGAATCAGCTTTATTGGCCAGGTTTGCGTAAACAAACAAGGAATTTGACTCCGGTTAATCTTTGCTCTCAAAGTACGACACTCACTTAACATGTAAAGAATAAAAAACAGAAAGGACAGTAAGAAATGTGCTGTTCCCCATCTTTCATCCACTGTTTTTGCACAACCTTATTCCATTATCTCTGTCATGCCCCATTGCATAGATGCACAGATGCACATCTTCACCTGCATTGCACTAACTAGATCACAATTTGCACAAACAGTTTTTTGACTCTTTACTACATCTCAGCAGTGATATATATATATATACTGTCTATTGATGTCGATTGTGTTATTACCAAATCACTTTCGCATATCCATCGACTCACTTTGCGCCGGCTTTGTAATGCCTACTTAATCTGTATTTTATGTAGCCTATTGTATTCTGTATTCTTGTATTGTATTGAATGTAAAACTGTATGTTGTCCTGCTCGCTTATGCTTTTATTGGCCAGGTCGCCGTTGCAAATGACAACCTGTTCTCAACGGCCTGCCTGGTTACATAGAGGTTAAATAAAATATAAAAAATACTGTTAAGTATGCTGTATAACAATACAATAGCATTTTCAAATTTACACAAAATATACAATAACAATTGAAGATAGGGAAAGAATAGTGCAAATATGAGTATAGTCTGAGATTTAATATTTAAATATAAATATAGTGCAAGGCAGGTCAGTGCAATGGTGAAATATTAATTACAATATTGTAATTGTAAGATTGAAATAGACATGAGGTAGATGAGCAGAACCGTGTTGATTGACTTTGTTCAGTGTAAAGAGGCTATTTCTGAGTGTTCAACAGAGTGACTGCTTTCCACTGTTACGAAACCAAAGCCCGCTCCATTTTTCCTTTTCAGTTTTTGCCGGTGCTTCTGCTTCTTCTTCTCCTCCGGGAAAACACGACAGCGTTGCATTGTGGGATACAGGGGTGAAATGTAGGGTTACATCATATGTACACTTAAAGTAGGCTCTGTGCATTGTGGGTATTTTATAGTGGATGTAGGAGCCACATATTGTATGTTGTTTATGGTCTCATTTATATGATTTATTGATTATTATATTGTGCACTTCTATTGTAGGTGGTGGGCATTTTCATTGTGGTTTGAGCGGAAGTGATAACATTAACTATTAAGTAGAGAGCAAAGCAATGAATAACTCTAACAGATGCAATGAAAGAACCCATTTCACTTTAGATAAAGAAGGCTTTGTTGTTGTCGCCAGGCTGCTTGAGAGGTTCAAAACACAGTTTGTTGTCAAGATCGATTGCCAATTATTTAAAGTTGTTTTTAATAGCATCCAAAACCTGCAGTAATCGAATAGGCTGCAGGGACAAAAACCTGCGTCGGTGTGAAGAGGCTTAGAGAGATGGACTGGGATGAATTATTTAAGTCATAGTGTGTTATTTCTTTAACTTTTCACTTCTTTTTTCCCCCCAAACAGGCCGGAGAGAACTCGAGGAGGACGGAGCTCAGACGGACGTTTGACTTTACGTATAAAAGAGTTTGTCAGTTTGGGGAGGAAACTTCCAGAAAGCACTTTACCATGGACTCAAACGACAGTGACCACATGTCCTTGCACTGTTTCAACCTTCAGGGTAAGATGATGATAGCTATTTGGGTGCTTTCACATCTGTAGTTTGGTTCATTTGGTCCAGACCAAGGGCAACAGCCATTTCAGTTCCTTTTCACACCACAGTTATTATGTTCAAATGCACATAACATTTCGGTTGTTGTAGCTGTTTCCACGGCTAATGAAAGACCAAATTCCTCTAATATTCCCGTTTACATGCAGCCGTGTAAAACAGGATGTTTCCAGACTAGTTGGAGTGTGTGAACGCAGTGTCCCCCTTTCATTCCTTCAACCATCTTCTAGAAAAGATTGCCTCATAGCCAAAAACCTGTTGATATCGAAGTCTTTAATAATGCTTAAAAGTAGCTGTGTTTCTCCTTGTTATTGGCTGGTTGGTTTGTGTACAGTAACCATAGCAACGCACAGAGCTGACCGTAAGCCGTTAACAGACGAGAGGCTGTAAACTGTCACAAACTGCAGTAAAAACCCTGATTGAGACGCAGATTCTGAATGCGTTTTATACATGTCTAAAACCTGAATAATACCAGAATATCATACGTCTTAATCGGAAAATGCTATATTCAAACGAAATATGCTGTTTATATGACCCGTATCAAATTTCCGAATATTCTCATACTCTGAATAATAGTGGAGTATTAGTGTGCATGTAAACATAGTCACTGTGTTGGTGAAACAAACCAAAATGCTACAGCAGCTGGTTTAGTCCAAAAAAGTGCAGTTCTTCCAGCAGTTGGGACTGTCCGAAGTCAGTCAAAACAAACAGCTACCGAGTTGATTTGAAAACGGACCGAGACCAAACCAACCGCAAACACCAACCGGACTAAATGACGCAGGTGTGAAAGCCCCCCTTATATATTTTATTGGCCATTAATATTCATTGGGCTGTCCTGGACTGACACTGATATGATTTTGTTGACTAATCGATCATTTGATTTAATCGACTGATCTGTAAAACTGAGTTTCTACACAAACAATCTGGCTAAAACTGAATAAAGTTTTAATCAAATATTGTGTTTACTGGAGATGTGTTTAGAAGTCTTTTGGAAATAAGACATTCACAGGGTACCAGCGCGGTTTTAAAAGTCTTAAAATAGTCATAAATTTAATGTTCTCAATACAAGGCCTTAAAAGTCTAAAGATTTCTTTCACGAAGTTTACAATTTCGTTTACAAAGGTCTTAAATTATTTATTGTCCTTTCGTAGGATTAAATAAATACCGTATTGTCATAAATAAATGTGGTGTGTGTGACTTTACAATTTAATGTTACAACGTTTGTGACTTGGATGTTAATATGACAGTACAGGTACTGTTTACGTCAGTGTTTTTCTTTACGCTCTTGACCGTGGAGTGTGCCCGTTGTGCGCATGGATGTACTAAGAGACACGTGGATGTATTAAGAGAGACATGGATGTACTAAGAGAGACATGGATGTATTAAGAGACACATGGATGTATTAAGAGAGACATGGATGTACTAAGAGAGACATGGATGTATTAAGAGAGACATGGATGTATTAAGAGAGACATGGATGTACTAAGAGAGACATGGATGTACTAAGAGAGACATGGATGTACTAAGAGAGACATGGATGTATTAATAGAGAGACATGGATGTATTAAGAGACACATGGATGTATTAAGAGAGACATGGATGTATTAAGAGAGACATGGATGTATTAAGAGAGACATGGATGTATTAAGAGAGACATGGATGTATTAAGAGACATGGATGTATTAAGAGACACATGGATGTACTAAGAGACACATGGATGTACTAAGAGACAGATGAATGTATTAAGAGAGACATGGATGTATTAAGAGACACATGGATGTATTAAGAGAGACATGGATGTATTAAGAGACACATGGATGTACTAAGAGACACATGGATGTATTAAGAGACAGATGAATGTATTAAGAGAGACATGGATGTATTAAGAGAGACATGGATGTATTAAGAGACACATGGATGTATTAAAGAGACACATGGATGTACTAAGAGACACATGGATGTATTAAGAGAGACATAGATGTACTAAGAGAGACATGGATGTTATAAGAGGACATGGATGTACTAAGAGAAGGATATGGATGTACTAAGAGACATGGATGTACTAAGAGAGACATGGATCGTATTAAGAGAGACATGGATGTACAGAGACATGGATGTATTAAGAGAGAGACATGGATGTATTAAGAGAGACATGGATGTATTAAGAGAGACATGGATGTATTAAGAGACACATGGATGTACTAAGAGACACATGGATGTACTAAGAGAGACATGGATGTACTAAGAGAGACATGGATGTACTAAGAGAGACATGGATGTATTAAGAGAGACATGGATGTATTAAGAGAGACATGGATGTATTAAGAGACACATGGATGTACTAAGAGAGACATGGATGTACTAAGAGACATGGATGTATTAAGAGACATGGATGTATTAAGAGAGACATGGATGTATTAAGAGATGGATGTAAGAGAACATGGATAATGAAGACAGTTTAAGAGACATGGATGTATTAAGAGACACATGGATGTATTAGACCATGGATGTATTAAGAGACAATGAATGTATTAAGAGACACATGGATGTATTAAGAGAGAGATGAATGTATTAAGAGAACATGGATGTATTAAGAGAGACATGGATGTATTAAGAGAGACATGGATGTACTAAGAGACATGGATGTACTAAGAGAGAGAGACATGGATGTACTAAGAGAGACATGGATGTACTAAGAGACATGGATGTACTAAGAGAGACATGGATGTATTAAGAGAGAGACATGGATGTGTTAAGAGAACATGGATGTATTAAAGACACATGGATCGTATTAAGAGACATGGATGTAAGAGACATGGATGTATATGAGACATGGATGTATTAAGAGAGAACATGGATGTATTAAGAGACACATGGATGTATTAAAAGAGAGAGACATGGATGTATTAAGAGACACATGGATGTACAAGAGAGACATGGATGTACTAAGAGACATGGATGTACTAAAGAACAGTGTTAGAGAATGGATGTATTAAGAGAGAGACATGGATGTATTAAGAGACACATGGATGTATTAAGAGACATGGATGTATTAAGACACATGGATGTACTAAGAGAGACATGGATGTACTAAAGAGAGACATGGATGTATTAAGAGAGACATGGATGTATTAAGAGACATGGATGTATTAAGAGACACATGGATGTATTAAGAGACACATGGATGTACTAAGAGAGACATGGATGTATTAAGAGACATGATGTATTAAGAGAACATGGATGTAGAGAGACATGGATGTATTAAGAGAGACATGGATGTATTAAGAGAGACATGGTATTAAGAGACACATGGATGTACTAGAGAGACATGGATCTCAGAGACATGGATGTATTAAGAGAGACATGGATGTATTAAGAGAACAGGATACATTAAATGGATGTATTAAGAGACATGGATGTACTAAAGACACATGGATGTACTAAAGAGACATGGATGTACTAAGAGAGACATGGATGTATTAAGAGACATGGATGTATAAGACACATGGATGTATTAAGAGAGACATGGATGTATTAAGAGACATGGATGTATTAAGAGACACATGGATGATAAGAGACATGGATGTACTAAAGAGAGACATGGATGTACTAAGAGAGACATGGATGTATTAAGAGAGACATGGATGTATAAGAGAGACAGATGAAGTATTAAGAGACATGGATGTATTAAGGGACAATGGATGTGATAGAACACATGGATTAAGAGAGACAGATGAATGTATTAAGAGAACATGGATGTATTAAGAGAGACATGGATGTATTAAAGACACATGGATGTACTAAGAGACACATGGATGTACTGAGACACATATAGAACAGATGATGTATAAGAGAACATGGATGTATTAGAGACACATGGATTCAAGAGACAGATGAATGTATAAGAGAACATGGATGTATTAAGAGACATGGATGTATTAAGAGACAGATGAATGTATTAAGAGAGACATGGATGTATTAAGACACATGGATGTATTAAGAGACAGATGAATGTATTAAGAGAGACATGGATGTATTAAGAGACATGATGTATAAGAGACAGATATTAAGAATATGGATAAAAAAGAGAACATGGATGTGTTAAGAGACACATGGATGTACAAAGAGACACATGGATGTATTAAGAGACAGATGTATTTAATAGATGGATGTATTAAGAGAGACATGGATGTATTAAGAGACACATGGATGTATAAGAGATATGGATGTACTAAGAGAGAACATGGATATGATACAAGAGAAGAAGGACATGGATGTACTAAGAGACATGGATGTACTAAGAGACATGGATGTACTAAGAGAGACATGGATATGATATAAGAGACATGGATGTATTAAAGAACACATGGATGTATTAAGAGGCACATGGATGTATTAAGAGAGACATGGATGTATTAGAAGAGAGACATGGATGTATTAGAGAGAGACATGGATGTAAGAGACACATGGATGTATTAAAAGAGAGAGACATGGATGTATTAAGAGAGACATGGATGTATAAGAGAGACATGGATGTATTAAGACACATGGATGTACTAAGAGACACATGGATGTACTAAGAGACAGATGAATGTATTAAGAGACATGGATGTATTAAGAGAACATGGATGTATTAAAGAGAACATGGATGTATTAGAGACACATGGATGTACTAAGAGACACATGGATGTATTAAGAGACAGATGAATGTATTAAGAGAACATGGATGTATTAAGAGAACATGGATGTATTAGAAGACACATGGATGTATTGAGAGACACATGGATGTACTAAGAGACATGGATGTATTAAGAGAGACATGGATGTATTAAGAGAACATGGATGTACTAAAAGAGAGATGGATGTACTAAGAGACATGGATGTTAAAAGAGACATGGATGTATTAAGAAACATGGATGTATTAAGAGAGACATGGATATAAGAAGAGACATGGATGTATAAGAGACATGGATGTATTAAGAGACATGGATGTATTAAGACACATGGATGTACTAAGAGACACATGGATGTACTAAGAAAAAGAGACATGGATGTACTAAGAGAGACATGGATGTACTAAGAGAGACATGGATGTATTAAGAGAACATGGATGTATTAAGAGAGACATGGATGTAAGAGAGACATATGGATGTACTAAGAGAGCATGGATGTACTAAGAGACATGGATTGTATAAGAGACATGGATGTATATAAGAGACATGGATGTATTAAGAGAGAAGACATGGATGTATTAAGAGAGACATGGATGTATTAAGAGACAGATGAGTATTAAGAGACATGGATGTATAAGAGACACATGGATGTATTAAGAGACACATGGATTATAAGAGACAGATAGATATTAGAGACACATGGATGTATAAGAGACAGATGAATGTATTAAGAGAACATGGATGTATTAAGAGAGACATGGATGTATTAAAGAGAACATGGATGTACTAAGAGAGACATGGATGTACTAAGAGAGACATGGATGTAACTAAAGAGAGAGACATGGATGTAATACTTACTAAGAGAGAGACATGGATGTACTAAGAGACATGGATGTAATAAGAGAGACATGGATGTATTAAAGAGAGACATGGATGTATTAAGAGAGACATGGATGTATTAAGAGAGACATGGATGTATTAAGAGAGACATGGATGTATTAAGAGACACATGGATGTATTAAGAGAGAGACATGGATGTATTAAGAGAGACACATGGATGTATTAAGAGAGAGACATGGATGTATTAAGAGACACATAGATGTACTAAGAGAGACATGGATGTACTAAGAGAGACATGGATGTACTAAGAGAGACATGGATGTATTAAGAGAGACATGGATGTATTAAGAGAGAGACATGGATGTATTAAGAGACACATGGATGTATTAAGAGAGACATGGATGTATTAAGAGACACATGGATGTACTAAGAGAGACATGGATGTACTAAGAGAGACATGGATCTATTAAGAGAGACATGGATGTATTAAGAGAGACATGGATGTATTAAGAGACACATGGATGTATTAAGAGAGACATGGATGTACTAAGAGAGACATGGATCTATTAAGAGAGACATGGATGTATTAAGAGAGACATGGATGTATTAAGAGAGAGACATGGATGTAATAAGAGACACATGGATGTATTAAGAGAGACATGGATGTATTAAGAGACACATGGATGTACTAAGAGAGACATGGATGTACTAAGAGAGACATGGATCTATTAAGAGAGACATGGATGTATTAAGAGAGACATGGATGTATTAAGAGACACATGGATGTATTAAGAGAGACATGGATGTACTAAGAGACACATGGATGTATTAAGAGAGACATGGATGTACTAAGAGAGACATGGATGTATTAAGAGAGACATGGATATGTGATACTGATGTATGAAGAGACATGGATGTATTAAGAGAGACATGGATGTATTAAGAGACACATGGATGTATTAAGAGAGACATGGATGTACTAAGAGAGACATGGATGTACTAAGAGAGACATGGATGTATTAAGAGAGACATGGATGTATTAAGAGACAGATGAAGTATTAAGAGAGACATGGATGTATTAAGAGACACATGGATGTATTAAGAGACACATGGATGTATTAAGAGACAGATGGATGTATTAAGAGAGACATGGATGTATTAAGAGAGACATGGATGTATTAAGAGACACATGGATGTACTAAGAGACACATGGATGTACTAAGAGACACATGGATGTATTAAGAGACAGATGAATGTATTAAGAGAGACATGGATGTATTAAGAGACACATGGATGTATTAAGAGACAGATGAATGTATTAAGAGAGACATGGATGTATTAAGAGAGACATGGATGTATTAAGAGACAGATGGATGTATTAAGAGAGACATGAATGTATTAAGAGAGACATGGATGTATTAAGAGAGACATGGATGTATTAAGAGAGACATGGATGTATTAAGAGAGACATGGATGTATTAAGAGAGACATGGATGTATTAAGAGACACATGGATGTACTAAGAGACACATGGATGTATTAAGAGACAGATGAATGTATTAAGAGAGACATGGATGTATTAAGAGAGACATGGATGTATTAAGAGACACATGGATGTACTAAGAGACACATGGATGTACTAAGAGACACATGGATGTATTAAGAGACAGATGAATGTATTAAGAGAGACATGGATGTATTAAGAGAGACATGGATGTATTAAGAGAGACATGGATGTATTAAGAGACACATGGATGTATTAAGAGACACATGGATGTACTAAGAGACACATGGATGTATTAAGAGACACATGGATGTATTAAGAGAGACATGGATGTATTAAGAGACACATGGATGTATTAAGAGAGAGATGGATGTATTAAGAGAGACATGGATGTATTAAGAGAGAGACATGGATGTATTAAGAGAGACATGGATGTATTAAGAGAGACATGGATGTATTAAGAGAGACATGGATGTATTAAGAGACGCATGGATGTATTAAGAGAGAGATGGATGTATTAAGAGAGACATGGATGTATTAAGAGAGAGAGACATGGATGTATTAAGAGAGACATGGATGTATTAAGAGACGCATGGATGTATTAAGAGAGAGATGGATGTATTAAGAGAGACATGGATGTATAAGAGAGAGACATGGATGTATTAAGAGAGACATGGATGTATTAAGAGAGACATGGATGTATTAAGAGAGACATGGATGTATTAAGAGAGACATGGATGTATTAAGAGAGACATGGATGTATTAAGAGACACATGGATGTACTAAGAGACACATGGATGTATTAAGAGACAGATGAATGTATTAAGAGACACATGGATGTACTAAGAGACACATGGATGTATTAAGAGACAGATGAATGTATTAAGAGAGACATGGATGTATTAAGAGAGACATGGATGTATTAAGAGACACATGGATGTATTAAGAGAGACATGGATGTATTAAGAGAGACATGGATGTATTAAGAGACACATGGATGTATTATAACGGCGCACCATGGTGTATTATTATAAATCCGTAGACATGGTGAGCAAGCTCTGGCCTAAACATCCAAGCTCGGGCACGAATCAATCAAATGTCAGGAAAGAAAACAAAATGTCTCGCACCGTGCTACTAACAAGCTAACGTTAGCTCGTCGGTTAGAATGGGCAAGCGTCTGAAGGTCTGACCAGAGATGCGGACCAGTTGGCACATTCAACGACATCACGGGGATGAGAAAAAACAAACCGTACCCCAACAAAGGACTTTGGCCATGGAAATGCGTGTTCTTTGGGAGTAATCCAAACCACGATCTTTTCCCTACCTTTACTATTCGTTTTGGTGCCTAAACTTAACTGTCGTCACCACATGAAGCTCACTTATTGTGGCCTAAACTTAAAGCAATACCAAAGCGCTTTCCCTCTTCGGTCCCCCTACAGGTTCAAAGCGGAATTGTCCATTGTAGTTTCTTATGTCTCATTCGAACTACAGATCCGCTACCCGATCTGGCAAACGTGCATAGTGCGGTTATAGCCGATAGAGGGCCAGAAAGTGAATGCAGAAGTGCCGTTCACCCTGTTACGAGTTGATGAACCACTGAAACAATTTTGGAAACATTATTTTAAGGTACAAAAGATTCTTTGGTGTTACTTTAACCACAATGTCAAACTGAAACGACCAGCAGCTTGTCTTCCCCTGTACCCGACTCAGAGCCCCCTATTCTCGGGTAACTCAACTACCAACTACCGCTGATACGACAGAGCTGCTTTTAAAGGTACTCTAAGCGATGTCACGCGTTTTATAGGCTACGACATTTTTTGTCACATACAGCAAACATCTCCTCACTGTCTGCTAGCTGCCTGTCCCCTGAACACACTGTAAAACAACGCGGTGTCTGTAGACAGCCCAGGGTCCACACACGCCAACAAAAACAAAGTGGTCCAACCTGCAAACATACACAAACCAGCGTTCAGCCAGTGCGCTGAAGCTCAGAAGGGAGGGAACAGGATGAGGAGGAGGAGGAGGGAGGAGCGAGCTAGTCTTCGTTTTGTTTGAAAATACTTTGAACATCAACAAGAAGTAACGTCGCCCAACATCGAGCATCGAGCACCTTTAACATGCTCCGTTCACATGAACAGAAAATTACGTTGCCTGTATCTTTTTACGACTACTACGATTTACCAGCCTACTTTAAGTAACAGCGACAGTTAAAATGTCTTTCACACTATTATTATTGTTAAACTTTCCAATTAATCTGCGGTTCACATGCATTCCGAATTATGAGTGTTGATCCGTATGGACCACGGATTAACTATGGTCTGGAACATGTTTGAGATAGTCTCGCATTGCCAGACAAGAAAGGTCTGGCTACACCACAGATATATATATATATATATATATATATATATATATATATAAATAATAGAAGAAAAAAATGCTCTGGGTTGTTTGCATTCGTTGAACCAATCAGTTGTCTTGGGCTGCGCTAAGCTTCGAATGCAGCGATGGTGGCTCTGCTAAATAGTCTCGGGAAGGAACGTGTGTTGTGATGTTTTGTCTAAACTACTATTTAAAACCCAAAGATATTTAGTTAACAGTCATTTAAGGCAAACTAAAGAAACATGGAATTGCAATAGTAAAATGTCCAAATATACAATAATAATTGTTAATTTGTATTCCAGACATAAAACGGATTGTTGTTAAAGAGGAGCAGCAGGAGTATACCTCCAGTGTGGACCAGGAGGAGCCAGAGCCCCCCCCACACATTAAAGAGGAACAGGAGGAACTGTGGAGCAGTCAGGAGGGAGAGCAGCTTCAAGGTATGGACGAGTTATGAAAACGTCATGCAATTAGTTAAACCCTTAAAAGATTTGGAAAAGTTTCGAAGAAGTGATGGAGTTAGTATATATCTTTGAACGTTTTGGTTAAGTAATATAATTACTGAAATCCTTGAAATTTATGGAAAAGTCACGAAATTAGTAAAATAATTGAAGGTTTTAAAGAAAGTCATGTAATTACTAAAACCCTTAAAAGATTTGGAAAAGTTTGGAAATGTCATGGAATTACCAATAGTCTTGAAAGTTTTTGGAAAAGTCATGAAATTAGTAAAATTATTGAAGGTTTTGGAAAGTCGTGTAACTTCAGGTGTGACCCTGGGATTTAAGGGTTCCGACGGTGGTTAAGTTGTTACCCGGGTACAATTGGTAATATCCTTCTATGTTTTGGAAAAGTTATGAAAAAGTCATGGCATTATTAAAATCCTTGAAAGTTTTTGGAAAAGTCACAAAATCAGTGAAATTTAAGGTTTTGAAAAAGTCATGGAATTACTAAAACTCTTGAACGTTTTGGAAAGTTATTTTAAAAGTCATGGAATTAGTACAATCTTTAAAGGTTTTTAGAAATGTGACTGAATTACTAAAATCCTTAAATGTTTTGGTTAATGAGGTAACTTCAGGTGTGGACCTGGGTTTTTAGGGTTACGACGGAGGTTAATTGGTTACCTGGGTACTTATGCTGCACACCTAACCTGCTCCAGAGCTACAGGTTATGTACGAGATATTCCTGCATTGCCGGGCTGGTAAGGTCTGGCTACACCACAGATGCATTATATTTTAGGAGTAAAATAATTCTCTGGGTTGTTTTCATTTCTTTAAACCAATCACTGCTGAACTTGTTTTGGTGGAACATGTCTTTTTCAAACTACTACTAAATACCCAAATATATTTGGTTAACAGTAATTTAAGACAAATGCAAAAAGAAATTGTGGAAATAAAATGTCCAAATATACAATAACAATTGTTAGTTTGTATTCCAGACATAAAACAGATTGTTGTTAAAGAAGAGCAGCAGGAGTGTAGCTCCAGTGTGGACCAGCAGGAGCCAGAGCCCCTCCCAGACATTAAAGAGAAGAGAGGAAAAGGAGGAAGTGGGGAGGAGGGCGGAAAAAAGGGGGGGGGGGGGGGGGGGGGGGGCGGTATCACCAATTTCCCATCCTTCTACCCTTCCCTGTGAAGAGTGAAGATGATGAAGAGGAAGGTAGGAACAACGTGGACGCCGTTATTTAACCTTTGCGTTGTCCTCCGTGGTTATGCACTATTTCTGAAGTTTTTGTCACTTTTTTCTGCGCTTTATCTAAATACCATCGGATTCACCACTAACATTACTTATTACCACTATTACTAGTTTTACACTTATTTTTGGAATCCACAAGTCTGAAATTAAATTTCTGATGTAGAAACTTTGAAAAAGGGTAACATTTTGACCCAAGGACAACAGCAGGGTTAACAGGTTTTTAGGGGGAAAACAGAAACAATCTGCAAAACTGAAGAGCATAAAAGTTCAAGAGAAGCTGGTTTATTTTATTTTAAGAGTATAAAACATGAGTCAGTTTCAGAAGGATCTAGCACGGAGAATGTCTAACTAGTTGTTCTAACTTTCATTTTATGTTGCATTACGTTACAGTTAGCTACCGCTGACCCACAAATATTTTTTTTTCTTTTATCTCACTTGAACAGGGCTTCATCGGAGACAAACTGAACACATGGAAACAGAAGCTGATGGAGAGGACTGTGGAGGACCAGAACCAGCCAGGAACTCACATCCACTTTTACAACCAGAGACTGATGATAGTGTTGATAGCGATTTCTGGAAGGAGAGCAGAAAACGTCCGACATGTTTGAACTCTCTGGAACATGAGGAAGTTCCTGTCAGTGCTGACAAAGAAAAAGATTCAAGATGTAAGAAAACATTCAGCTGCTCTGAGTGTGGGAAAAGATTTGGCCGCAAGACACGCCTAAATAGACACATGAAATGTCACACAGGAGAAAAACCTTTCAGCTGCTCAGTTTGTAAAAAATCTTTTTCAGAGAATGGAAGTTTACAGAAACACATGCGAGTCCACACAGGAGAGAAACCATTCACCTGCTCAGTTTGTAAGAGACATTTTGCATGGAAAGGACATTTTCAGAGTCACATGAGAATCCACACTGGAGAGAAACCTTACAGCTGCTCATTCTGTGATAAAGCTTTCCGTGAAAGTGGAAATCTTAAGAGACACATGGCCCTCCACACAGGAGAGAAAAAATACGCCTGCAGTTTTTGTGACGAAAAATTCACCTGGCCTCAACAGCTCAAAACCCATCAGTGTGTTAGTCGACATCTGCAACCAGAGACTGGAGACCAGACTGGAGACTCTTCTGAACCTGAGACTGATGACAGTGCTGATTGGAAGGAGACCAGAGAACCTCAGTCAGCTTTAAACTCTCTGAAACATGAATCAAGATGTAAGAAACCATTCAGCTGCTCTGAGTGTGGGAAAAGATTTGGCACCAACGCACATTTGAAGAGACACATGATAACTCATACAGGTGAGAAAGCTTTCAGCTGCTCTGATTGTGGGAGAAGATTTGGCCGTAAGGCACATCTGCAAGAACACATGATGACTCACACAGGGGAGAAACCATTCAGCTGCTCAGATTGTGGGAAATCTTTTGTGTGGCGAGGACGTTTGTTGAAACACATGAGCATCCACACAGGCGAGATCCCTTTTGGCTGCTCATTTTGTGATAAAAGATGTTGGCACAAGTCGGATCTGAAGAGACACATGATGACTCACACGGGAGAAAAACCTTTCAGCTGCTCAGAGTGTGGAAAAAGATTTATACAGAGGGCGCAGCTGACTCAACACGTTACGGTTCACACAGGGGAGAAAAATTACAGCTGCAGCGTTTGCGATAAAACATTTGCCTGGGCTTCGCAGATCAAAAGACACAAATGTGTCGGCCGTCAGTCGTCACAGCTTCGTCAAACTGAGGAGAACAGAGAGGCAGAGCCTCCGGCCAGCAGAGACCCTGAGAGCTGCAGCTCATAACACTTATCTGATAGCTCCTTGACTCCTAGGTCCTTGGCTGAACCGGAAGTTGTTCCGTCCCTCCTCGGTGAGGGCCGTCTCAAAGCTCTTATTTCTGCCCAGAGGACCAAGGAGGGATCATCGAGGAGCTATACGCGAGGATACAGAGAGCAGCCTTCCTGGAAGCCATGCAGCTGAAGGAGTTGCTAACTCCGCCCAATCAGCTGACGTATTCATGTTGGCGCTTCAGAGGAAAGGAGGTCTCATCTCCTTTTGCCTCTCTCCTCCCGCGATTTCCTCGCGTCTCTCCCATGCCTCCTCGTGGGAGGGACTAAGACGCGAGGAAGGGAGGCAAGTGGAGGACTCGAGGAGGCAATATAAGGGACATAAGAAGCACCTTATATCCTTGACGTTCCAAGTCCGGGATTGCTCCGGTGCCGCAGGAAATTCCGCCGGATGCACGTCTTTTCGGCCGGATGTCCGTCCCCTTCCTCTTCCTTTGTGTTGGCGTTCTAACCTCTGGTGGATTTGTGAGGACTATGGTTAACTGCTCCTCAGATCTCTGCAGGGTAAATCCAGACAGCTAGCTAGACTATCTGTCCAATCTGAGTTTTCTGTTGCGCGACTACAACTACAAAGCAAGTTCAACATCCTCAGGATATCTTTGCATTGTCACGCTTCACTGACCCTTTTTTTCATAAATTTGGTTCAACGGGATTTATATTGTATTATGTGTTTTATTATGAGTTATTTAACATAAATCAACATCTAACTGTGAACTGATGTGTCTGAATCTTCCAGCGGCATTAAATAACACAGGGAATCCCTGCGGGGAAAGAGACTGGAGACTCTTCTGATCCTGAGACTGATGACAGTGCTGATTGGAAGGAGACCAGAGAACCTCAGTCAGCTTTAAACTATGGAAATAAATCCATGTGTGAAGAAAGACTGGCAGCAGAGAGACACAAACTGTCCACTGGTGTCACTAGCTGCTTTTGAGTGATATCTATTTAGGCCGTTTACACGTACGTGGTTATTTTGAAAAACGGAGACATTTCCCTTCGTTTGTGCCCTTCGTTTACACGCAAACGGAGAATTCACCTCTGAAAACGAGTCTTTCTAAAAACTCCGGCCAGAGTGGAGATTTTGGAAAACCTTGTTTGCACGTAAACTGAGACAAACGGTGGTTTAGGCAGCCGAGAGAGAGAAAGAGGAAGTGATTCGTTGCTGTTGTTGCTATTTTTGGGATTCTGATTGGCTAACGTGGGCTTGAGCTTCTCGTTACACCGCCACCTACAGGTCTGGCGTGCTCTTGGCTGCATTGACGACATATATACACGGGTACGTGTAAACGAACACTTTTCTGAAAACTGACAGCTGTGCACGATGTTATTTTTGAAAACAGAGAGGTTGAAATGTCCGTTTATGAAAATAGCCGGCCACGTCTAAACGCAAACGGTAGTATTCGGACCGGATTAGAACGCGAATTTTGGTTCCGACTGAAATATTTCCCCTTTGTCGCTCCGGACAGCAGCAGCCTCTTTTTTTCTTTCTCCCTTTTCTGCCGAGTGGCGCACGTGCCCGCTCGCGGTGTGAAGCGCGTGTCCGCGCTATTCCCCCGACATGCACTCTACTATCACAGCTGATAGACGGCTTTTTGTACACGCTCTGAAACGGACGTAAAAATATCACACTTTCTCTGTAGTCTACTGTTAGCTAGCTACCGTATATGAAGGCTACTTTTAAAATGTCATATTTTCCCTCTGGGCTCACCAAAACGGACGTGAAAGCATATTAACCATTCACTGACTGCACGTGATCGCTAGTAAACATATTACACTTGCTCTGCTAGTCTATCGTTCAGGACAAGACCCTGTAACCTGGTGGTGGGGGAGGCAAGACAGCCTCCCCAAACTGTCTGCCCTTTCAAACTCATACCTGGGTGTGTACAGACCTCTTGGACACCGTCAGAGAGGTTTCTCCTGTGCAGGACATCCCATAAGTCAGGAGAGGTTTAGTATCTTGCCAGAGAAGGCAAATATGGTCATTTTTCTGCAAAAGAACGGCTAAAGTTTGAAGCTGGTTGGCATACCAACTCAACAACATTTATTTTGTTGTTTCTTGTTAATAGTGTAACTGTTATTTGTTAAATTATTGTAGTTGTGTGTTAGGTGACTTAGGTTTACTTATAATATATTTAAGTACTTTAAAACGTTAATATATTGTTAAATTGAAATAATTTTCAATTAAAAAAAAAAACTCCATAAAAGCCTTTCTTTTATGTCATTTTTCAGATTTTCAAGAATCGGTTTAGGAATCGGAATCGTTTTAAAAGTACCGGTTCGGCATCGGAATCGTAAAAATCCAAACGGTACCAAACCCTATTGTTAATCGGAGGAGCACAAATAGTTTTGAACCACAGCAAATCGCTACACACCGCAACGCACATGTGGATGTGTAAATGTTTGTTGATGGAGCTTAATGGACACATGAATTCTTGCACGTTCATTCAAAGAACATTGTGATCAATAAATGTCAAATGTCAAAACGCAACAATGACTATTGGAGTCTATGATTTCAACAGTAAGCCATGAGCGGTGTAAGGTAGAAGAGAGGGCGTCGGCTAGTTAACTAGCCATAGACGGTTTGTTTCGAGTCCATGTAGCAGCCCCTCAGTGGCTTTAAGTTTTAAGGCTTAGCCATTATACTTAGTAACTTCATTTCTCTGGTTATTGTATCAATTCATGTGCCGGTATTTTTTGTCTTCAAACAGAAAACTACGTGACATAGGCAGACACGTTCCAACAACGTTTCTTACCTCCGCGATTCCGATACCTGAACTTAAGTATCGACCGATCAGATACCAGTGCGCTGAAAGAATAAATAAATAAATGTATATATTGTTATTGTTGTACAGCTGTATGCTACTAACCCTGTGTGTAGGGATGGGGCCGAGCCGATCCAGTATCAGTATCGGGACCGATACCAGCATAATTCACGTATCGGATTTTCCCGATCCAACCTGCGGAGATATCCGATATCCGTGAGCCATGTCTGCACTTTAACGTTGTCTGCTGAAATGACTCCACAGGTGATTCCTGCCGGCTAGTCTGCTAGCTGGCTGCAAACTGCCGAATGGATTTCCTGAACGGCGGCGCGGCTCAATGAGACCCAGAGTTATGAGACACACTCAGGAAATCCACTCTGCAGTTTGCAGCCAGCTAGCAGGATAGCATTGAGCAGCATTGTGGCTATCCAGCATGTCCGCAGTGTGGAAATACTTTACACTGGAACCACCGCAGAGCTAGACTGCTAAATGCAATGCTTGCAAAGCTGTAATTCAGAGAGGCAGAAGCTCCCTCGCGTCGTACAACACTATGAACGCAATCAAACATTTAAAAAAAGCACCACACGAAACAGCACGAGGATTTTTTAGCCAGGTGGCAGAAAGACAAAAGGAGCGAATGACTTCTGGAGTCATTCCAAAAACGAGGTAAACTCCAGGCACACAACATGAAAGCTAAAGGGATTACCGAGAAGTTGTGTGTGTGTGTGTGTGTGTGTGTGTGTGTGTGTGTGTGTGTGTGTGTGTGTGTGTGTGTGTGTGTGTGTGTGTGTGTGTGTGTGTGTGTGTAAGATGTTTACAGTTATTGCACTTTTCTTATATTTCAGATATTTGACATTTTAAAACCTTGATTTGTTGATGCTACAAGAGCCAGTGTACTTGATTTGTGCTGTTCAGATGCACACTGTTTTATTGATAGTGTGTGTGTGTGTGTGTAAGATGTTTACACTTATTGCACTCTTATATTTCAAAACTCAAGTATTTGACATTTTGGGAATTTAATAAATATTGACATGACAATATGAAACCCTTACAGTTGCATATTTGTTTTCAGAATGGGATTTTTCCTGTTAATAGGATTTCCTGTTTTTCTGGCTTCCTTTTCTGACCTTATACTTACCTCAAGTTGCCTTTTGGGACATACATCCATACATACGTACAAGTCATACTTGCCTGTTGAGAGGAGTTTATTTCAGCATCATATAAAATCAACAATAATGATACTAATAATATTAAAGCAAACACAGCTCTGATATCGGAATAGTATCGGTATCGGACGATATCCTAATTCAAGTATCGGGATCGGAAGTGAAAAAATGTGGATCGGTGCATCCTTACCTGTGTGGATGGTTGTCGTACTGCCGGGCTCATTATTCCTCAACGAGCGGTCCGCCAGCAACCCCTGCTGGTCTGGGAGTAGATCTGTTGTAACATCATGTTTTTAATTTCAAATTTTAAATTGAAAAACAGTATAGGCGACTCTCTGAAACTCATGGCGCGGAAACGGCCTGGAAACAGCAGTCAGCAAAAATAAGACGGGTGAACAGATATTACGATTGCTTCCTCCAAAAGAAATGTGTTGAAAATACTAGAACTATACAATACGAATGTTATTATATTTTATATATATATATATTATTATTATTATTATTATTATTATTATTATTATTATTATTAGTATACCTGGCTCTCCCAAACAAACAGCAGAGATGTGTTGTGTGTTTCAATATTAAATCAACTCGTAACTCGTAAATTCAAACATTATTATTTCATGTTTTTTCCGTGTTGTCAGACTTCAGCACTGAAGCCGGACGAATGCTTTCAGTTGACGTCCGAAATGATCACTATTACGGAATAAATCATAATCGTTATTTAACACGATTGCTCATAAACCTTTGAAAAAAGATGTTGCATTTATTGAAGTAGACAACAAATCAGTGTGAAATGTGAAATATCATATATTTGTCCTGTTTTTCATTCAGAAAATGACTAAATAAAAGAGTTCACTTGAAAAAATGTAAAATAATCACTTTTCTTGATAAAAATTTTTTTGGTGGTCTCCAAAATCGAAATGGGGGTTCAAATTAGATTAATTGCTCAGCCCTAATTAATAACTCAACGATAATACTTTGGAACAATGTTTATGTTGTTGTCAACTAACTGAAGTAGAGCCCGACCGAAATATCGGTGGACCGATATCAGGCATTTTCCAAACTATTGGCATCGGCGTTTATAATGGCCGAGAAATGAATATTTAAAAAATAAAATAAAAAGGGACGAAACCCCCTTCGACCATGTTCTGAGTGTTGGCGTTGCATAGTTGGTCCACCAGAGGGCGCTCTACAACCTCCCTGTTGGCTACACTGATTATTTTTTTGTTATTGTGTTTTTGTTCAAAGTTTAATATCTTAAGTTTGTATTTTCATACATTTTATTTATCAGAACTTTAATATATTTTGATGTTCCTCTGTTCTGTTGTGACAATAAAACAAACCAATATCGGAATATCGGATTTTTAGATCACTAAATATTTGTATCGATATCGGCCTTAAAAATCCTTTATGGTTGGGCTCTAGGTTGAAGGTGGATCGATCGGCTGCAGACGGACATGAGCAGCATTAGACGGCCACAGAGACAAAGAGTGACTCAGCTGTTTGTAAAAACTGTCATTTAACCCTTGTGTTGTCTTCCCGTCGACCGTGCAACTTTGTGTTTTTCGGGGTCGAAATTTCAACATTTTGTTCTTTTTCTACACTTTTCTCTAAGTTTTTGTTGATTTGATTCCAATTTTTTTCCAGCGTTTTTTCAACAACTTTTTGTCGCCTTTGTTTTTGATGGTTTTTTTTTGTCACTTCTTACGATTTTATGGTCTGTGCAGATCGGTGCGTGTATTGATATTGATCAATACCAGTGTAATGAGATGCACACTTTACTTTTAGTTTCTCTCCAGTATGCATCGCTGCGGTTTCATCAGAGAGGCGACATGGCTGTCTGTGCCTGTGTCAGGCCTCCTGCACACTGCCTGTGTGGCATTATATAGACCTTAGTGGTCCCCTAATACTGTATCTGAAGTCTCTTTTATATAGACCTTAGTGGTCCCCTAATACTGTATCTGAAGTCTCTTTTATATAGACCTTAGTGGTCCCCTAATACTGTATCTGAAGTCTCTTTTATATAGACCTTAGTGGTCCCCTAATACTGTATCTGAAGTCTCTTTTATATAGACCTTAGTGGTCCCCTAATACTGTATCTGAAGTCTCTTTTATATAGACCTTAGTGGTCCCCTAATACTGTATCTGAAGTCTCTTTTATATAGACCTTAGTGGTCCCCTAATACTGTATCTGAAGTCTCTTTTATATAGACCTTAGTGGTCCCCTAATACTGTATCTGAAGTCTTCTTAGGTCTCCATTTCTGTGACTGTAGCTTTTGCTACAATGCTACAAGCTTCAATGCTATTGAGGAGGAGAGAGGGGGGGCAAGGTGGAGGGTGGGGGTGTGGTCTTGACCAACTGCCATGCTTCGCTTGTTTTCAAGCCATGATGTCTCTCTCTCTCATCTCATGGGTGGGCCAAATTCTCTGGGCGGGCAAAGCAGAGAATGGGGAGGTAACCTTGCTCCTTATGACCTCATAAGGAGAAGATTCCTGATTGGCCCATCTGAGCTTTAATTTTCTCAAAGGCAGAGCAGGATACCCAGGGCTCGGTTTATACCTATCACCATTTCTAGCCACTGGGGGGCCATAGGCAGGCTGGGGGAACTCACATTAATGTTAAATAACCTCATAATGTGACATTTTCATGCCATGGGACCTTTAAAAAGTATTGTTATCGTATAGGTATCGGCGATATTTGACCTGTATTTACTTGCTATCGGATCGATACCAAATCTTGCAATCAAAGTCGAATAACCACTACTCGCTGATACCGAGACCAGCATCTTAGGCCTTTACTGGTTTCGGCAGGATTCCGTTTCATGGTGCGCACAAGAACCTCCACAGCTCTCATACAGCAGCTCATGTGTACTGTATGAGTCACGCAGAACATATTGATGCTTCAATCAATCAAGACAAACATCATTTTCAGCATCTTACTGATATATTATTACTTAAATAAATGATACTTGACCTGACATAAAACAATATTGACCTCACACAGGACCGTCACGTTGTCAAGTGCATACTCGCAAATACGGATACCAGCATTATATATTATACATAAACATTATACATTATACATATACGTTATAGGCCTTTTGGGATTCTGGTATCAGCAGAAACCCTCCAAAGCTCTAATACAGCAGCTCCTATTAAAGAAAAGTCTTGCAGAAAGCAGAATACACCATGCACACACACACGCGCGCACACACACACACACACTCTCACACACACACACACACACACACACACACACACACACACACACACACACACACACACACACACACAGAAACAAACACACACACACACAGAAACAAACACACACACAAACAGACACACAGAGACACACACAGACAAACACAACATAAACAGAGACAAACACACACACACACACACACAAAAGCAGCACATTATTATATATATACACTATATTATATGAATAAGTATTCAGTGTTCAGAACAGGTCAGACGTCCGTCCCAAGATGCTAAGACTAAAAAAGTCAATTTATGATCTGTTACTTATTAACTCATCAACGTGTAACGTCCTGGGTGTTTTATTTTGAAGGACTAGAGGACGCGGAAGTGATTTTCTTCACTGTGGCTGACGGCTGACTGCAAAATGGCCTCTCGCTTTTTAGCCCGTCAACGAGTCCCTTTGTTCTAAAAATGAACGTGTGAGCGCCACCAGAGCCCCGGTGTGTCCGGATAAACCTGTCTGAAAGGACGGACGTTGTGCTGTTCATCTCTGAATGTTTGAACTCGGACTCATCTCCCGGCTAAGCTATTCAACTTAGCTTAGCCTGCTAGCTGGTTAGCAGCACAGCGCTAGTCCGGAGTGACTGAGCAAACCGTGTTTTTGGAGGAGTTTTGTGTGGAGAAAAACGTCCGCGTCGCCGCGTGAAAATGTGTAAAGTCCAGATGCTGAGAGCGTTGGTGGAGCAGCGACTAACTGCGGCTGCTGAAGAGATATTTGGGCTGTTTGAAAGAACGATAGCAGAGTACGAGGAGGAACTTTGTCGTTCAAAAGAGGAGAACGAGCGACAACGGGAGCTACTGGACGCTGTTTACAACCCTCAGCTTCGGTTACACAGAGCAGGTTTGGTCATTAAACCTCCAGTTGATCTTTCTCTCCTTCCTGGGATCTCTTCTCTCAGCAACGATAGGACGATAGGACGTATGGAAATACGCGTTTGTTCATTAACAGGCCTTCGCCAAACCCACCAGACTCCATGTAAATAATCTGTACTTTTATCATCGTAAAACACACTGCATTCAAAGTGGACAGAAACTAAATAAAACTACCAAAAGCCGTCTTGGTTCGTCTTTCCACTGTTCCAACAAGCACCACTCTGGTTTGGTTGAAATTAACCCTTAATTCACCCATTTACATGTGGAGATATGCTGGCTCTATACACGCTAAAAGTCCTGATTATTTACATGGAGTCTGGTGGAGATATGCTGGCTCTATACACACTAAAAGTCCTGATTATTTACATGGAGTCTGGTGGAGATATGCTGGCTCTATACATGCTAAAAGTCCTAATTATTTACATGGAGTCTGGTGGAGATATGCTGGCTCTATACACGCTAAAAGTCCTGATTATTCACATGGAGTTTCATGACGGTGATTTTGGGGCGGTTTTCTTTTCTCTCCTCCCTCTACGTTACGTTGTTTACATTCTCTACGTTCTTTGCGCAGCCCAGGAAATTCAACGTGTAACGTTAAATCTCAGGTTGTATCTGTCGGTACATGATCCGTTCTGCACATGCGCAAAATAATACTGTTTACGACCTGCACGATCTGTTCCACGCTAGCCTATGGCTAGCCTCCACCGGGAAGCTAACGTTAGTTTAGCTAACAGCACGATCTGTTCCACGCTAGCCTATGGCTAGCCTCCACCGGGAAGCTAACGTTAGTTTAGCTAACAGCTAATTCGGCTAACCGCTAGCTGACAGCTAGATTCAGTCTAAAATGACGTTAAGTCAAACTTAATGGGAGAAGCAGGCTACAGCTACATTAAGACTTTACAGTAAAAACAATAAAGACAAATATTGAGTGATTGTATTTTAAATGAGCACAAGTACAGTAGAACTGACGTAACAGCTGTTATATATATTAACGTTTATTTTCAAGTTTTATTTTGGGGGTCTTTTAAAGTTATTACACGCTGTCTCAGCTAGCGGTTAGCCGAATTAGCTGTTAGCTAAACTAACGTTAGCTTGGCTGTCGACCGGAAGCGTGGGACAGATCGTGCAGTGTCGTAAATCCTCGTACATACAGCGCATGCGCGAACATTTTGCGCACGTGCAGAAGGGATCGTGCAGCCGGAACGGATCGTGTACCGACAGTATCTCTTTAGTTTGGACTGAGATTCGGTGTCTGTGAAGTCGGTGCATTTCATGAGCAGGCCTCAACCCCCGAGGAACTTTGTCTCAAACATTCAGCACAACAAAATAGGGGAAATGCACAGTCAACTTAACAATAATGAAGTACCATGTGTGAGAGAGTGTGTAAATATGGTTTAATATCGCTGCAGGGTGTCGGTTCAGGTCGCTATTTCAATGTCCAGGTGAGAGTGTGGGAGAAAGGAGATGCAGAGTCCGGGGCTGCGGTTTAGACGGTTTATGTAAACAAAGAGGTGGGTGTGTGTGTGTGTGTGTGTGTGTGTGTGTGTGTGTTTGTGTGTGTGTGTGTGTGTTTCTGTGTGTGTTTCTGTGTGTGTGTTTCTGTAACAACAAAGCACAGCAATACAGACTTTAGAAAGGATCACAAACTGACTGCAAATTTTGAAATGTAACATCTTCTTTCAGAAGGACGCCTAAACCCACCACACACACAAACACACACACACACACACACACACACACACACACCCCTTTGTCTTCTACAAACCGAGGGATACACTGGATTAATCCCCCTGAGTTCACTTAGGCTACGTTCACACCACAAGTCTTAATGCTTAATTCAGATTTTTTAAGTTTTGTTGCTCAGATACAATGTTTTTGTTTGGCTGTTAAAATGTGGCTTATATATCGGATTCCAGTGTGAACTGTTTGCGGTTTCGAACTGACCCGCATGCGCAAAAGACCAATAACGGTTAGGGAGGTTATGGAGGAAGTCAGCATTTTGGGCTTTTATTTCAAAAAGTAGCTTTTAAGGCTCCTCACCTTCCGTTGACACTGCAGCCACGTTCTCCTGTGTCCCCGTTCTTACATTTTTGTTTTGCTATTTTTTCCAAACCGGAGTGGTGACGGTATGATCCTTCTAGTTTTGATTGAATTGGAGTATCTCCCCATACACTTAATAGGTCTAACACCTCCCTCTCCCTCCATTGACTTGCTCCATCACTGTTCTTCATGTTGTAGGCCTAGTCAGGTTTTTAATGTTACTGTCTGTGTCTCGGGCTAACTCCCAGCAGCGCAGAATTGTGACAAATGTCGATGTAGATTGACGTAAAAGTCACATCAAATCCGCCTCGGTTGTTTACACTGCGGCCGAATTGAAAAGAATCAGACCTGGGTCTGATTCAGGACCACATGTGGAAGTGGTCTAAATCTTATCAACATGTGAGTGTTCACACTACTTCTGAAGAAGTCTGACCTGGTCACTTGACCCCCCCAAAAAAATCGTTTTTTGGGCCACTTTTGCCTGCAGTCTGAACGTAGCCTTAGACAAGTGCGACACCTAGTGGTAAAAGTTGGCATACCGGTCCAGTGTTCCCCTTGATATCAAACTGGTTAAAAATAAATGTGTACACATGCCCAAGCCTCACTGGTTTATGAATGAATTTACAGAGGTTGAGCTAGTGCTGGGCGGTATGACCAAAAGATTCTGGCGGTTTCAGGGTATATCGCAGTATTTTCTTTCTTTTGCTTGTTGGGCCTTTATATAGGTTTATAATAGCTTGTTCTACTGTCAGAATATAGAATGCAAGTGTGGACACACCTTCCTCATTTAATGGTTTCTTTTTTTTATTTTCATGACTATTTATTATTGTATATTCTGATGAATGAAACATATGGAATTATGTACTTAACAAAAAGGTGTGAAATAACTGAAAACATATGTCTTTTAGATTTTTCTAGTCCAATCCCCTTTGCTTTTTATTAATAAGGGAAATAATTCCACTAATTAACCCTGACAAAGCACACCTGTGAAGGTAAAACCATTTCAGGTGACTACCTCATGAAGCTCATTGAGAGAACACCAAGGGTTTGCAGAGTTATCAAAAAAAGCAAAGGGTGGCTACTTTGAAGAATCTAAAATATAAGACATGTTTTCAGTTTTTTGTTAAGTACATAATTCCATATGTGTTCATTCATAGTTTTGATGCCTTCAGTGAGAATCTACAATGTAAATAGTCATGAAAATAAAGAAACGCATTGAATGAGTAGGTGTGTCCAAACTTTTGGCCTGTACTGTATATTAAAAAAACATGTCAATGTCATCATGTTTCCTAATAGCTTTGATTACTAAAGGGTTTGCTTGGCTACACAACATTACACACTAACGTAAGAAGGACAATGCATGAAACTGTTATAGAAGCTAAACAATTTTTATTGTGCAAACTGGAAAGTAGTAAAATAAACTTTAAATCAACTAAATACACATACCAACAACTTTAACATTGCTTCCTTTTCAACAACATATAATAGTTGTAAGCAGGGCTGGAGCTTTAGGACCTCCCGTCGTCCCGGGGCCAATAATATAAAAAAAAAATATATATATATATATATATATATATATATATATATATATATATATATATATATAAATTAAATTAAATAAATAAATAAAGGTTGGGGACGATGAAAATTAATTTTGGGAGGTTGAAAAAATAGACTGGTTGAAAGACAAGCAAGCAAATGTTCCAGTGAACGGCGAGGTCACCGCGAGTATTGGCTGTCAGAGTGATGTAGGGCTGGGCGATAAATCGATTTTATCGATTAACTCGAATGTGTAGTCAACGTGGATTTGTTTAAATGAAAAATCGATTTTCTCCTTAACATCCGCCAACGCTCCCCTCTGGGCTCCCGTAGCTCCGAACGGTCTCATCCCTCCCCCCCCCCCCCCGCGCGTTTCCATAGAAATACACAAACAACATGGCAGCGACAGGGACTAACATTAATTATTTTCTTAACCAGTCGTACTTAACCGTAATCTCCGCCGAAATGACCGGCAGCTCGCGGTGCTCTGTCCCCGGCTGAGAGTCACCTATTCTCGGTAACTGAACCACCAGCTACAGCTGACCTGAAGGAGCACCATGCGGGGCACCAGAGGCGGTGTTGAGGAACTCTGTTGCGGCTCAACACATCTACTAAATGCCGCTGATACGACCGAGCTGTGACGGAGGTCTGTAGCGGCTTAAACAACTTGCAATCGCCGCTGTGTAGCACGGAGCTCCGCTTCGACGTTTGTTTTTATCGCTACGAAGGAGCTTGCTACAGGTACGCTACATTCAAGAGACCATCATGGGATGTTAACGTACGTTACTCAGCAACAGGTGAAAATAGGGGCAAGGTTGCGCAATAACGTTAAAATGATTTGAACTTTTAGCGAGGAACGAGAAGTGAATTACCACCTGTATGTGTGAAAACAGCTTTATCTCACTCATCCGTTTTGTTGTTGAATATATAGCGCCCCCCCTAAAAAAAAAAAACTCAAACCAATTTATATTTCCACAAAATTGGCATGAATAATCATAATGGTATACAAGCCCCATGTGTGTGTATGAGTCAAAACAAAATAAAACTTGTTTTGAACAATTTCCTTGTCATCTGCAGATTGATTTTAAGTAGAGGAAGAAAAAAATCGATTTAAATCTGATTTTTTTTTTTTTTTGTGGAAAAAATCTGGGATTTTTTTTTTAGGCCATATCGCCCAGCCCAAGAGTGATGTAATTAGTGCTGCAGCTTACGATTATTTTTCGAATCGAGTATTCTAGTGATTATTTCATTGAGTAATCGGATAAAAAAATATTTTGCGTTATTAAACAACAATACCAAATGATGCATAACGGACATACAGGTATTTATTAACACTTTTATTGGCTAAGCCCATTTAGTGCATTTAAGTGTCACCTGACATTGCAGAAACAAATGAATAACAATACAGTAATGTCTACTTACTGTGGAATATGTATAACATATAAAACTATGAAATAGAACTTTAATAGTAAAGGCTATTTTGGTCTTCTTAAGACAAAAGGGAAAAAGGGACAAGAAGGTATACAACTTATAAAAATAAATGTATATAAAAAATGCAGGCCATTTTGCCTTAGTAGCTGTAATCACAAAACAAACTTCAAAATGTGTGTGTGTGTGTGTGCCTGCGTGAGAGAGAGACAAGGTGTGTGTGTGTGTTCAGGAGTTATTTGGTGTAGGCCTATTATATAGCTCACTTCCAGTTTAACATAAATTAGTTTACTACTTAAAGTTTCCACAACTTAACATCATATCTAGTCATATCAACTCACGACATTAGGCTACAACCGCTAGAAATACTTCACGTTTTAACTAGCGCTAGTACGTTAAGCTCACATCAATACATTTTTTTGTAATCAAATTATTCGAATTACTCGAGTAATCGTTTCAGCCCTAGATGTAATGTTACAATGACCACGGCGTCCCATGGTGGGATACAACTGCGATTTTTTTTTTAGATAGAGAGAGAGAGACAGGCTCAGTGATCACCAACTGGGTCAGACAGACAGGTCAGAGAGAGAGACAGGCTCAGTGACCACCAACTGGGTCAGTCAGAGATACTCTTCCTCCTCCACTGGGAAAAACTATCTTCACTAAGAGATTTACACCTTGTAAAAATAGCCCAAAAATAAAACTTCCCAAAGTTAACACCAGAAAAGAAGCTGGTAGTTCTCCTAGGAGAGGGGACAGCAGCTCCACTGACAGCTAAATGTGTGTGTATATATAGTAATTATATTATACTGTACAGTGTTTCCTTTAGGATTTTTTTTTAGCAGTGGGGGCAGGTCCTACAACCACTTCAGTATGTAAATAATGCACCTAAAATACAATCACCAATCGCTATTATATTGAATCAACAGCCACGTGCAATTTAGCTCGCAGGTGAAGAATACAAACAACGAAATCACCGGTTAACTTAATTTAAATTTGCAAGACCAGGCTTAAATTAACTGACAAATTGGGATGCTCCCTCTTAGTCGATTAGTCGACTAATCGGTTGTTTTGGTCTTAGTCAACTTAGATTTCTTTAGTCGATTAGTCATGTTTTATGCTTTTTTCATGCTGAATGACTTATTTCCAAGAAACGTACGAGCACATCTCTGGTAAACACAAGAATTAAAGTGGTGCTTTAGCATGACTCTTTGCAGAGAAACTCAGATTTACAGAACTGTCGATTAAATCAACTAATCGATTAGTCGATACAATTGAATGAGTGTTAGTCGACTAAGAATTTCTTCAATCGAGCACAGCCCTGCTGACAACATAAGTTATACCAACATGGCATCATGACTTTGCGTAAATATATACGCCACTTTCATAAAGCCAAATGGCGTGTTATTTTACGCCATTTTCAGCTAGTGTATGATACACGCTGGAAACGGCTGATGTAAACAGACCCACCACGAGGCCTCGCCACGTTGCGCGTTATCGCGAGAAAGCGACGTACTATCGCGAGAACAACGTCACACGCCTGGCAAGAAAAAAAAAAACTGGTTGAGTTTAGGAAAAGAACACAGGGAAAGGCTTTAGTGACAAAACAGTGACAAAAACACGGAAAATAACGACTAAAACACGCTTACGACAACAACAAATGGTTGGGTTTAGGAAAGAAACATTGGGTAAGGCTTATTAAAAACAAAAAACGGCCGAAAAATCGCCACACGCGGGGTGCGAACCCGGCTCTCCCAGGTGAAAGTCCTGTGTTTTACCCATCCACCATAACAACCTACCTCCTTACCCAATCCCCCGTTCCTTTATACCACTCACTACGGCGGAAATGGACTCGCAATATAGGCCAATGGCGGCCGATTTGCGTTGATATACACGCAAAAATGCGATTATGCGTCTTCATAACACGCAAAAACGGAATACAAATTGGCGTGTCATACATACGCCAATTCATGAGATCAGTCTGGTTATACGGCTTACAGGACGCACACACATAATCTCAACTGGCTAGTTATCCTCGTGTGTCCGCGCTATTCTCCGACTACACTCTAACAATGCAGCCCTATTTCTGATACCGTGGGGGGCAGAAATGTTGCCGTGGGGGGGCCGCCACGGTCAAATTAACATAGAGGAAACACTGCTGTAACTGTTGTGTGATGTAATTGTTTTGTAATATAGTGTCTTGTATCGAGATCAGTGACACTTAGGCCTATATACTTAACATATGACATGTAGGCTATGAATTTATGTAAACTGCTTAGAGAGAGAGAGCGCTGTGTGGCGCTTCCTAGACACTCCTATTTTCTGAACGACAGTTGACACATCAACGTACTATGTGAAGGCGTTTCATCATCTGCTGTCTTAGTTTGTAATCCCCTGTGTCTTTTTGCCAATAACCGTTTTCGCCTTCTCTGGGATGATTTTCGACGCACTTCTTTCGACATTTTGAGCTACCGCGGCAAATGTCAGAGCGCGTCACGTGACGATTCTGAACGAATCACGTTGTCAGAAATTGGCATCAGCCAATGAGATTGCGCATTTTGAGTTAAACCCCCCCCCCCTTTACTTTCACGATTGGTTGCTGATGAAAAGGAAATGACCATATTTGGATCCGACAGCATTGTAGAGGAGAGAGAGAGCTTTCCAACGGTATATGTGATGACTTGGTGCAGACAGCGATCGCGGAGCAGCGGGATGATTTAGCCAACTTTTGTTGAATTTCGGCGAAATCTACCGACGCAAACGGACAAAATATAGTAAAATAAAGACCTAAATGTGTATTTCGGACTTTTTTCACCACAAGTCTGAAAGGAGACATGTTATTGAACACAAATAGCCAAAAATCGCAAAATTGACCAGTGGAAAAAAAAAACTATGTTTTTGCCTGCCGTGTCTGGCCTTAAATGTGCTATAGAAATAAAGTTGCTTTTCCAGTCACCAGGGCATAGTTTAACACTGTGGTGCCTACCTGTCAAAGAGGACGTCTAACGTTAACCATACCACTGCTGCTTTCACCTCGCCGTTATATACGCTGTCTGTGTGTGGTTTTGAAAAGTGTAACCCCCAACTGCAACCGCTTTACCGGCATTGCCGTGACTCACTGGGACTTTAACAAACTGCAGGGTCTACGTCGTTTTGCTCCGTTCGCACTACAGTTCTGCCCGTGTGTGTGACGGAGCTTCGCTCTCTGTCAACATGCAGAGAGGACAGATATGCTCCCGCTTATGCGGTGGCGCTTACTGAAATTTGGCACCATTTGGTTTAATGTGATACGGCCCTCGATAGTACCGACGGAATTCGGTCGGTACCACCGGTTGTACTCTTTACACATTTACATGCATTTTTAACGATTAACCATGGATCCTTACATAACGGATTATAAAAAAAAACAAAAACACTTTGATATGTTATTAATCTGTTAGTTTAAGCTGACATTGATCTCTGTCTTTGTTTCAGACTTACCTTCACATGACAAAAAACAGAATGCTGTTAAGGAGAAGCCGCAGGAGTGTAGCTCCAGTGTGGACCAGCAGGAGCCAGAGCCCCCCCCACACATTAAAGAGGAACTGTGGAGCAGTCAGGAGGGAGATCAGCTTCAAGGGCTGGAGGAGGCTGATATCACCAAGAACTCACATCCACTTTTACAACCAGAGACTGAAGACCAGCCTGGACACTCTTCTGATCCTGAGACCGTCAGTGCTGATTGGAAGGAGACCAGAGAACCTCAGTCAGCTTTAAACTCTCTGAAACATGATTCAAGATCTAAGAAAACATTCAGCTGCTCTGAGTGTGGGAGAAGATTTGGGACCATGCAACATCTGAAGATACACATGAGAACTCATACAGGAGAAAAACCTTTCAGCTGCTCTGAGTGTGGTAAAAGATTTGGCCGCATGGCACATCTGAAGAGTCACATGATAACTCACACAGGAGAGATGCCTTTTAGCTGCCCATTCTGTTTGAAACATTTTTCATGGCGGGGAAATTTAAACAAACATTTGAGAGTCCACACTGGAGAGAAACCTTTCAGCTGCTCGGTCTGTAAGAAATCTTTTACCCATCAGGAAAGTTTACCGCGACACATGAGAATCCACACAAGAGAGGAACCATTCAGCTCCTCCGAGTGTGGAAAAGGATTTTGCCACGAGACACAACTGAAGAGTCACATGAAAACTCATACAAGAGAAGCTTTCAGCAGCTTAGTCTGTAAGAAATCTTTTCAACAGGATACACACCTAAACTCAAACATGAGAGTCCACACAGGAGAGAAACGACGACAATTTAGCTGCTCATTCTGTGAGAGAAATTTCACAGCGAGAGGGAGTTTGGAGAAACACATGAGAATCCACACAAGAGAGAGGCACACATATGTATGCTTCGTCTGTGAGAAACCTTTTATATATAAAGGGAGTTTAAATAGTCACATGAGAGTCCACAAGGGACACAAACTGTCTACTTCCTGTGTTAGTAACGTAAAAAAGCAGCAGGAGTGTAACTCCACTGTGGACCAGCAGGAGCCAAAGCCCCCCACACACATTAAAGAGGAACAGGAGGAACTGTGGAGCAGTCAGGAGGGAGAGCAGCTTCAAGGGCTGGAGGATTCTGATATCATCAAGTTCCCATTCACTCCAGTCCCTGTGAAGAGTGAAGATGATGAAGAGGAAGCTCAGTCCTCACAGCTTCATCAGAGACAAACTCAACACATGGAAAGACAATTATCTTGCTGTGACGCTGCCTCACAATATATCAAACAAGAAACTAAAGTTTTCGACGACGATTGGAAGGCGATCAGAGAACCTCAATCAGCTTTAAACTCTCTGAATAATACTGAAGTCCCGGTAAGTCGTACGACTGATACGACCCTAACTGCTGGTAAAAAACTGTTAAGCGGCTCTAATTGTTGGAAAGGATTTGGCTGCAAGACACTTCTGAAGACAAGCACGATCACAGAAAAGATTCTGTTCAGCTGCAGTGTTTGTGACCAAAGTTTCACCTGGTACAAAGAGCTCAGGAACCATCAGTGTGTCGGTGGTCAGAGTCAAACTGAGGAGAACAGAGAAGCAGAGCCTCCAGCCAGCAGAGGAACTCAACACATGGAAACAGAAGCTGATGGAGAGGACTGTGGAGGACCAGAACCAGCCAGGAACTCGCATCCACTTTTACGACCAGAGACTGAAGACCAGACAGGAGACTGTATTGACAGTACTGTCAGTGATGAGAGATGTAGTGCTGGTGAGAAATCATTTATCTGTTCTGAGTGTGGGAAAAGATTTGGCACCCAAACAAATCTAAGGATCCACATAAGAACTCATGCAGGAGAAAAACCTTTCAGCTGCTCACACTGTAAGAAATCTTTTACACAGAAAGGCAATTTGCAGAAACACATGGTAATCCATACAGGAAAGAGACTACATAGTTGTTCCGTTTGTGGTCAAAAATTCTTGTACAAGGACCATGTTACTTCACACATGAAATCACACACAGGAAAAGGAGCTTTCAGCTACTCATTCTCTGAGAAATCTTTTTCGCAGAGCGGAATCTTGCAGAGACAGTCAAATCACTTGAAAAATCGCACTGGAGAAAACACATTTGGTTGTTCTGTCTGTGGTGACAGATTTTCATATAAGTCGCATCTGACGTCGCACATGGCCGTCCACATGAGAGAGAAACGATTCAGCTGCAGCGTTTGTGAAGAAAGATTCGCTTCGCTTTCACAGATCGAAACGCATGAATGTGTCGGTCGTCGGTCGTCACAGATTCATCAGTCAAACGGAGGAGAAGAGAGAGGCAGAGCCTCCAGCCAGCAGAGAAACTCAACACATGGAAACAGAAGCTGATGGAGAGGGCTGTGGAGGACCAGAACCAGCCGGGAACTCACATCCACTTTTACAACCAGAGACTGAAAACACAGACTGATCTCATAAAGTGGCTTATGTATGACATGCCAATTCGTATGCCATTTTGGCGTGTTATCAAGACGCATAATCGCTTTTTAGCGTGTTTATCAACGCCATTCGGCCACCATTGACCTACATGTGTGAATTCTTGCTGTAGCGAGTAGTATGAAAGGACGTAAGTCCACGGAGGGAGGGTGGGTGGGTAAAACACACGACTTTCACCCAGGAGAGCCAGGGTTCGAGTCCCACGTGTGGCGTTTTTCATCCGTTTGTTTTCCTAAGCGTGTGACGTTGGTCACCGTCATTTTTTTTGTGTTACTAAAGCCTTTCCAAATGTTCTTTTCCAAAACCCAACTTTTTATTATTATTTTTTTATTACACACATGTAACGTTGTTCTCGCGTGTGTATGTTTACATCCGCTGTATAGAGCGTAGACATGCACGTGGATAGCTCAAAATGCGTACAGATAACACGCCATTTGGCTTTAGGAAAGTGGCGTGTATGTTTACGCAAAGTCATGATGCCATGTTGGAAAACAAGTCTGTGGAGGGTTAGGGTGAGAACATGTTAAATGAGCAACAGTATGGATTTCAGGGAACACTTTACAATTAAAGCTACAAGCAGCGATTGACGATCCTTGCACCTCACCGTGTGACAGGGTATGAGACTGGAGGCCGGTCGACATGGCTGTGCATTGGTGTTTACTGCATATAATTTAGACTTTTTTTTTTTTCTATACCAGGGGTCTCCAACTTTTTTTAATCTAAGGCCTACTTTAAAAAAACAAAAGTGGATACTTGCGTCACATCACTTACATTTATTTACACAACACACATGAGCTGAATGAAGCTACTGTTTGTACACAAATACAATTGCAATTCCCAAAACTTCACGTCAAGGTTCATGACTATTTTACATTTCTTTTAGCCGAGATAGTGAGCTACATCACTGAACATAGAAACAAATCAGACGCATTCAAATGCTCTCTCTAAACGGACAGCATTACCGTGGGTATGCTGCCGCCTGCTGTTAGAAACAGTAAATTACAAAGTTAGCTAACTTACTTTTAATATCGTGGTCATTTGGTGTCTCAGTTTTAGCGAGCTACTGGGAAAATGTAGAAAAGCTAACTGTAGCTTGCAAGCTACTTGTTGGATACCCCTGGTGTATACTGTACACAACTTAGACTTTATTTCCTGCGTGGAGTTAGTGGCCAAAATGGCACAGGTCATTCAATGAAAACTCAAGCTTTTAATAACTTTATCTTTTAAGGTTTTAGATTGTACAGATTTATTTTCCAGTTGATCGGCTTTAATCTCTAGGAGGAGCTCTTTGAACTGGTGAAAAATGCACAGTAAATTCAAAATGGCTTACTTCCTATTGGGTTTAGGATATAGCTTTTTTTTACTTCTAGAAGTGGTACATAAGCCTACCAATTTTCCTTCATCTATGTCAAATTTGAAGTTGGGGGGCTTTAAATTAGGAGGCACTATTGAGCATTTTGCCAAATCGATGCGCAAAACCCATAAAATATCCACATTTTCACTTGTTCTGATCTGTGCAGACTTTGGTGATTTTTCGAGCATCTTAAGCCCCTCAAAAATGCAATTTATTGCATGTAATAATTATAATTACTTACATTTTATTAGGGTCTTCGGTATAAAGGTAAAAATCATATACTTATGTAATGTTTACCGATGCCGGATCATGGATTCCTGGTGCATTAGTTAAAAACAACTAATTGAAAAACTTCTTTTATACTCTACTTTTGAAAATATTCAGTACAGCTGATAAAGATTTTCTACATTGACCCACTTATCATTTATCAAAAGCTTTCCATTTAGTTAATGAAATTTTACTCGCCAAACTAAGTTCCTGTAGCATCAGTTAGTACTTATTAACTTATGCTATTAAAAATAGCAAATCAAACAAAGTAATACCTGTTCATTTGTTGGGGTTGGTGAAGGAGAGAGGGGGGTGACCAGGGAGGTCTTATTTTAGCTGAATGCTGTTTTCATTCTGGTTTTATGTTTTTCTAATGCTGTTTATTACTTTTGGACTCCATTTTGTACGCTGTAATACAATTATGGGATGTATTGGATGCAGACCCTTGTTTGTGTTAATGCAAATAAATGTACAAAACTCAGTAAACCAGCAAGCACGTCTGGCAAGTTAGTTAATCCCCTACTCAGCCTCTCGGCGGCCATAAAAGTGATTTTCAGATTGTCGCCTACATGTATAGTTTGAACTGATAATAAACATAACCCACTATTAGAGATTGAATAAGGTTGGTGTTTATTTTTCACACAATAATTAACATTAATAATTATCAGTCCACACCATCAGCTAATTTAGTTACTTTGGGAAAAGGACCAGCTACAGACCTGATGCAACCAACTGAGCAACAACTACAGCCAGTTGCAGAAGAGCTATAACAGCCTGGGCAACAGTTTCTGCCAGGAGACAAACTAACAGACACAGGGGAACATTACAGGTGAGAAATGTTTTAAAAGAAACAAGTCTTATTAGTCTTATATATTTGTCCTTCAATTATTTGAAATATGTCACTAAAAGGATGGAGGAGATTTCAGTGCAGTTGTTACTACAAATCTGATATGAAAACCTGGACAGAGAGCAGGAGGGTCACAGCAAAGAAGAAAATGTGAGTGTCTGTTAACGTATGTTATTTGAATGTCATGTGTTTTTGTACATACTATACAATACTGCACTGATTGCAGCTGGAAGTGTAGTCTGCCTCAACTGCACTGTGGGCTCATCTGAATAATCTGACATAGTCAACAACAGTGGGCCTGGTTCTGGCTCGAAGGACCATGAGTAAATGGGTGCACAATGGCGCTACCCATGTACTGATAACTGGTTAATAGTGAATCCGGGTCCACTGACCCCCTCAGTCTGATAAGAACCAAACAAGTGTCATTTCTTAATTATCATTTATGGCCACACAATCAAAACACGCTCATTTCTACAACAGTATGTGGATGAAATGATATAAGTACAAACTAAATACATACTATATAACTAGGTTTTTAGTGTGTGTGTGTGTGTGTATATATATATATATATATATATATATATATATATATAAATATATATATATATATAAAAATATATATATATATAAAAATATATATATATATATATAAATAAACAAACAAACAAACAAACAGTAGTATAGACAGTAGACAGTATTACCATGGGCCTGATGGTGGCAGTAATGGAAATCAGGGTGTCACCACAATCATTTTTATGGAATTGGGCCCTACAGTAGTGGAAGTCTGTTATTGTTAAAATATGGATTGACAGACTGATGGTCCAATACATTGTTCCAAAGCAGGATATCCATATTAATTCATCAATTATCAAATTTTAACTTCATTAAACATTAAAATGTTTCAGTTTAGGCAACATGAAAGAACTGTGAAAGCAGCATTTCCTGTTGTGTCCAAACTGTTGAACTTCTGTGTGGCTAGGTGTGAATAAATGCTATTTATACATTAGTTACAAAGTTAAGAAAACCACCAGACTAGAGTTACACGTTACGTGTGTGGGTGGGTGGGTGTTGTAGCTGTTACTTCCTTTATTTTCTTCACTGGCAAAGAAACACTTGTAGCAGCAGCATCAGTAGAGTAGGTTACATCACTGACTATATATATACCAAAGTTTTACAGCAGCAGAGTGACTGATATACACAGCACAGTAACCAGTAAGGGAAGTGAAGTGCAGCTACGGTTTAATTGTCCCAAAATGTCTGCAGATATTTATGCCAAACCAGATGTGTCAAAGAAGGTGAGATACAACAGAAATGTGCAGGAAGACAAAGAAGAGAGGGAGGAGAAGGAGGTGGAAATATACGAGAGTGTAGACGCTATCGGGGATTATCACTCTGATAATCAGTCACACGGAGGAGGTAAGTACGAAGTAATGACGAGTCAATATCATGAATAATCATGCTGATCTGTTTGTGTGTCCCTTTAAAGGGATACGCCACCGTTTGTTGAAATAGGGCTTATCCCGGTCTCCTCTAGCTGTAGATAGGTGGGGTCTCCCCTAGCTGTAGATAGGTGGGGTCCCCTCTAGCTGTAGATAGGTGAGGTCTCCTCTAGCTGTAGATAGGTGGGGTCTCCTCTAGCTGTAGATAGGTGGGGTCTCCCTAGCTGTAGATAGGTGGGGTCTCCTCTAGCTGTAGATAGGTGGGGTCTCTCCTAGCTGTAGATAGGTGGGGTCTCCTCTAGCTGTAGATAGGTGAGGTCTCCTCTAGCTGTAGATAGGTGGGGTCTCTCCTAGCTGTAGATAGGTGGGGTCTCCTCTAGCTGTAGATAGGTGGGGTCTCTCCTAGCTGTAGATAGGTGAGGTCTCCCCTAGCTGTAGATAGGTGGGGTCTCCTCTAGCTGTAGATAGGTGGGGTCTCTCCTAGCTGTAGATAGGTGGGGTCTCCCCTAGCTGTAGATAGGTGGGGTCTCCTCTAGCTGTAGGTAGGTGGGGTCTCCTCTAGCTGTAGATAGGTGGGGTCTCCTCTAGCTGTAGGTAGGTGGGGTCTCCCTAGCTGTAGATAGGTGGGGTTTCCCCTAGCTGTAGGTAGGTGGGGTTTCCCCTAGCTGTAGATAGGTGGGGTCTCCTCTAGCTGTAGATAGGTGGGGTTTCTCCTCTAGCTGTAGATAGGTGGGGTCTCTCCTAGCTGTAGATAGGTGGGGTCTCCTCTAGCTGTAGGTAGGTGGGGTCTCCTCTAGCTGTAGATAGGTGGGGTCTCCTCTAGCTGTAGGTAGGTGAGGTCTCCTCTAGCTGTAGATAGGTGGGGTCTCCCCTAGCTGTAGATAGGTGGGGTCTCCTCTAGCTGTAGATAGGTGGGGTCTCCTCTAGCTGTAGATAGGTGAGGTCTCCTCTAGCTGTAGATAGGTGGGCCAACACATTTTTTGTGCATGCATCGTTTTAGTCCGGTGCAACACCGGCAGCGCCGCCGCTAGTTAGCTTAGCGTAGTGAATGGAATCCTATGTTGCCGGTTAGCATGTTGTGAGTAAAAGTGAGCCAACAAAAGACAAAAAAACAACCTAATTACTTGCACTGAGACAAAAAATGCGTTGGCCCACCTATCTACAGCTAGGGAGACCCCGATAAGCCCTATGTCAACAAACGGTGGCGTATTCCTTTAAATCATGTTTGACTGATGTGTAAACTCTACGTTTGCTCTCAGTTTGGTTTCTTACTCTCAGCTTTCAAAGCCCAGAGTGTTTGGCTTTGGTAACATTTAACCGACAAGTGTCATTTCTGAGATGTGAGGAAGCATTAACTCCGGTAATGACATGAAACCACAACAGGGGAAGTGCAGTGTGACAGTATTTAGAATATCCTAAGCAATGCAGAGCCAAAAAAAGAGCGAGTGAGAGAGACTGAAGAGAAAGAGGAACTGTCAAAAGCAAAACTGTCATCTGGTTGCTTTGTTTACAGTAACCATAGCAACTCACAGAGCTGACCGTAAGCCATAAACAGGCAAGAGGCAAACTGCAGTAAAAACCCAGATTGAGACACAGATTCTGAATGCACTGTATACTTTTCCAACGAATGCATCCAAAACCCGAATAATAACAGAATACCCAAACACAATATGCTGTTTGCATCATATTAGGAATATTGTCATATTCTGAATAATAGTGGAATATACGTATGCATCTAAACATACTCTATGATTTGTTTAAAGTATGACACGATGTGCCCTGATATGACATGAACTTCCACGATGACCTTCGAAGTCACTGTTCCATTATCTTTAATGTGACTATTATCGCCACTGTTCATCACACCCCCAACCGGCCCGTCAGACACCGCCTACCAAGAGTCTGGGTCTGCCGAGGTTTCTTCCTAAAAGGGAGTTTTTCCTCGCCACTGTCGCAACAGCCACTGCTAATGCTTGCTCTTGAGGGAATTACTGTAATTGTTGGGGTTTTGGAATTCATAGTGTGGTCTAGAGCTACTCTATCTGTAAAGTGTCTCGAGATAACTCTTGTTATGATTTGATACTATAAATTGAATTTAATTGAACTGAATGTAAACATACTCTATGATTTGTTTAAAGGTGCTTTCACACCTATAATTTGGTGAACTCAGTGTGTTTCAGGGGGGAATGCTGCATTATTTTTCATTTGGCTCGGTTTGCTTTCACACTGCACTTTGTCAAACATCTATCTATATATCTTCTATCTATCTATAAATCTATAAATCTATCTATAAATTGCAGGAACGTCTTTCTGTCTGTCTGTCTGTCTGTCTGTCTGTCTGTCTGTCTGTCTGTGTGTGTGTGTGTGTTAAGCACATATCTCTCGAACCGATAGTCCGATGGATTTCAAACTTGACAGGTGTCTTGCTACGGGCACGAGTAAATGCAGTGCCAAGTTTGACGTTGTTTGGATAAGAAATGCAAAAGATATCGTTAAATATATAGGTAAAAGAAGCACACATTGGCTTTTGCTGCTCTAGCCACGGGCCACTCCCCCCTCTCTGACTCAGGGCTAGATTTATCAAGCCGTTTGCGCCTGTTTCCAGGCGCTAATTGGTCACAAAGACGGACGTAACCGATGCGGGCTATTTACAAACAGGGAGCACTTGGGTAAAATCGCAGATTGTCTGCCACGTGAGCGAGAAGAGACAAGTTGCGCTTTCAATATGCGTTCGTGGGAGGGTCGTAGGGAAAGTGGGAGTTCCACCCAAAGAGGTGGGAGGATAAGCTTAAAGTGCACCTAATTATATATTCCGTGGTATTTACAAAGACTGTCAGTAAGAGCGCGCCTCTATTCTGCGGGGGAAATTCTCCGCCTCTTAAAAGCAGGTCTAAACCAGCCGCAGTCCAGTTTCCTCGTAGACCTTTATGCCGCTGGTGAAATGGCAACAGTAATTTGACGAAGACATAGGCGAGGCTGAACATATGTTTTAACACAAGAATCACACTTTGTCAGTGAACACAACATCATTCAGCGTTACGGATCAAGCAGCCATGTAATATTAGAGTTACTGGAAGAAATCAAAGATGAAATTGAATTTCCCACTCAGCGTTCACATCCCATTCCAGCAGTTGTTAAACTCCTCGCTACATTACAGATATCGGCATCAGGATCATTTCAAACAGTCATAGCATCAGCAGTGGGAATATCGCAGTCTGCACTCAGACGTATCATAGCACCAGTACCGCTTTGTTACAGCGCAATTTACGTATAGTGGGCGGAGAAAGACGCTGATTGGCTGATGGGTGTCAGGGTTGATAAATACTACGCAAAATGTGGAAGCATAGCGTGCGCTATTACCCAACTCGCATAAACAGACGCAGCGCAAACTGCGCTAGTGTTAGTAAATCAGGCCCTCAGTGAGCAGGAGCAGAGAGAGCAGCGCAACTTTGGCAGCTAAAATGTGTGCAAAGTAGCACTACTTTGGACTGTCTTTGACTTTGAATAAACAAACGACAATTCCCCGTTTCAGAATCCCACACATGCAAAGCACAACCAGCTACAGACAACAAGTGGCAGACAGAGCGTGATGTCACTTATAGGCAGGCTATCTAGCTTATAAAGCGAGACGTATCTGTATGTGTGTCCGTGTTTGGGGGGGAAGGTAACCTGCACATCAGCGCCTCTGACTCTTTTCCTACTATTGTATTAAATCGCTGTGAGCTGGCAGAACATAACGTAGCCTAATCTCGGAGATTATGCCTTCAGAGCGCTGTGCAATGCAAGACAATCTCAGAGCTGAACCGGGCAGATAGCCTACATCAGATTTAATCAGACTCACCCTGGTTCGGGTTAATTAAGTCGCCAAAATACCCCCCGCAAATCAAATCCCCTACTTCACCGTTAACCGTCAAGCCACTAAACCTGTATGGAAATGAACACCTCTGCTGAAATGTTAAATTCCTTAATGATCCGACAAGAGACAACTCTCTCTCACTCTCTCTCACTCTGTCCGGTTCTGGTGGTTGATCGCAGATATGTGCTGTTTAGCTCTCATAACGGGCAGGGTGGGTAGCACACTGCTATGAGTCCATGATGCTAATGTCTGATTACTCCACATTTTAATAGTGATATTTTGTGATTACATTCTGATTCTGCAATGTTCTCTGTCAGGTAAATGTAGAAGCACAATGTCTTCCTCCATAGGCGCCAATTTATGTTTTCCTCAATCGGTGCTCACGGGCGCATGCCCTTTTAAAAAAGAATGTAGTCAAAAAATGTTTGCATTTCAGAGCCTTAGGAAACGGACAGCGGCCGATATACACACACTATTAACTTACATAATAAAGCCGTAAAGTTTCAACTCAGGGCAGCGCCACTTCTCAGAAATACAGAGAGGACTGGAGATGAGAAGGTTAACTGACCACCAACTACCGCGACCGGCCACTCGCGGTGCTCTGTATCTAGCGCACAGTCACCTATTCTGGGGTAACTGACCACCAACTACCGCTGACCTGATGGAGCACCACGACTGCCCACTCGCGGTGCTCTGTATCTAGCGCGCAGTAACCGATTCTGGGGTATCAACCGTGATCAGCTTCGTGGGAAATTAAGAACTGATGTCGTCGATGCACTTGAATCATTAGCTTTGCTTTTTTAATAACAACTCTGTCCATTTAATTCTCACTCTGATTACCTAACGCAGATGCACGCCCTGTGGGGGGGATGGAGGTGTTTTCATCCAAGAGACGCTGTGATTGGTGGATAGGATATGGAGCAGGGGACTGACAGCGACATAACCAATCACATTATGACAGACGCTCCACTTAGCACCAATTGCAATGTTTAGTTTTAAATAAATGTAGCCTACTGGCAGTCTGGCACACGGTATCGGCGCCTATGTCTTCCTGTGATGTAGACGTAGCCTACGCTAAGTCAATAGATAGTAGGCTATACAGTGGATATTATATAGTTGCATATTAAGTGGTTCAGGGTCCTTCTGTAAGTCATTTTGGGGTACACTTTGGTTTTGATAAATTCTACAAGCAGCAACACAACAGGCCTAGTAATCAGCCTGTTTTCAACGGGCACAGCACTAGTTGGAAACAAATGTCACACGTTGGAAACTGTCGCTGGTCTGATGGACAGAATATATGAAACTCGCCGACACTTCTGCTCTAACAAATAATGGAGCTACACCACATTTCTAACGGCTTGGGTTTCTGGTTCTGCTTTAGTGTTTCTAATATTTTAGAAGAAGGCAACAATGTGAGCAGCTGACAGACACCGAGTGAAGAAGAGAAAGAGAGATGATGTGCGCTTGCCTCAGCGTCAGGAAGTATTGTGTGATATCAGGTCTCGCGATGTAACGAATTGCTTCACGGCACTGCACACGTACGCCCATTCAGGAACCAGCTAACAAGGTAGCGGTGGAGTTTTTCACACTATCGTCATGGCTGAGCCGGCAAAAATAAGCTAGGAAAGCATTGTCGGAGGAACAGAGAAAGAGGAAACGGCAGACTGACCGAGTGAGGAGTCAGACACCAGTAAACATAGGAGCTGCTAAATATCTATTCTGAAGCTGTAGGGGGAGCTCTATAGAGAAACCTGTAGGGGGAGCTCTATAGAGAAACCTGCCAGCAAAAAGAGAGAAAACAGCGAAGAAATGGCCAAAACTGCATAGCGCCTCTTTAACACACTCAACCACAGATCAAAGCAATAAAGCTACTGGGTTAAGGTTATTGTAATAGGGGAATTATAGTTTGTGTGGAGACTAGTAAATGTTTTTTGTTCACTTCCTATATCTGGGACAGATCGCGTTCTTACAAGCGAGTTCATCAACTGAGCTCTCGAGCACTCAGAAACGAACCAAGACCCTCGTTTTCCCAGGTTCGGTTGTTTGGTTTGTACCAAAGTTAGAATGAGTTTTGACACCGCTCCAAACTAACCTGAATACCAGACAAAATGCTCCAGGGTTCGGTTAAAACGGACCAAATTTCTCAGATGTGAAAGCAACCTAAAATGTGACTTAACACACACAGCCACAGATCAAAGCAATAAAGCTAATAGGTTAAAGGGTTATTGTAACAGGGGAATGTTAGGATCTATGATAACAAAGACTCATGTTGTTTTCCTATTAATGAACCTGCTCTCTGTGTGCTTCGCCACTTTAGGACCACACACTGAGAGGCATCCTCCAGCCGTCCAAAGGAGGCCTTTCAGGGATGCAGCACTCTGTCTGGCTGTGCTCTGCTTTCTGATGATAACTGGAATCATCATCCTTTCTACATACTGTAAGATAAAATACACCTCACAAACACATGAGCACCAAATACTGAACCAGTAAACAATGGTGTACTACAATCAGCTTCAGGCTTTGAAGGAAGGCAAATTGTACTAAAAACATGTTCAGTTTGGGAAAGTCAGGCTAATGATGCCTCATAAAAGTTTTCCCAACATTTTTGTCTTTAGTTTGAAGCCGAATTATTTGGTGTCGTTGGTCTGTTTCTTTGTTGTGGTTGTTACCAGATAATCTAGTCGCTTTGGAGACAGACCAGCTGCAGACCAGATACGACCAACTGAGCAGCAACTACAGCCAGATCCAGAGGAAAGTTTCTGGTAAGAAATGTTTCAAATCACCATAACACACAGGATACAACTTCACACTGTCAGTTAAGCATAAATAATCTCAAACTAAATAATTTCCCCCTGGGATTATTAAAGTATTTCTGATTCTGAAACTGTCTAACTTTCATCTATTGCTGTTTATCTCAAGACATATCTGTTGAAAACAGTCAGTTACAGGATGAAGTAAAGCAGCTGAAGAACAGAATTAAAGATGAGAAAGTTTAAAAACAGTAAACACCTGTATTATACACATTTACATCATAGAACTTAATTGTGTATTTACCGTTGATTATAACTGTTTCATGCTGTTAAACTGTTTTACTGATGATGTGAATATTTCTGTTAGAGACGGTCACTTACAAATGAGATGTACAACCAGAGGCAGCGGCGGCCTTAAGCATCTGGGGGCCCGTTTCAATAACTAATATGGGGCCCTACCCACATAAAACATAAACATAATAGAGCAGAAAAAGCAAGGATTCCTGTTGGTTTGCATCAATGGTATATTATTTTATTACGTGCACTTTCAGCTTAATTTATTTGCGCAGTATATTTTCAGCTGTCTGGGCTGACTTAAAAAACAAAAAAACAGCTCAAACATCCCCTCAACTTGAATTATTTAACAAAAGCAAAGAAGAAAAAGTGTCTGACTGACACTGAACCGAACTTATCATAAATAATGATGGGCTCCGCGTTTTTTCAGCTCCGTGGTCAGCTCACCGGGCAGGGGGCGTATATTTCACCTGAGCCATTTTTAGAAATCCACCCTTCTGTGTTTGAGTGCTGAGAATGCCCTAATAAGTTCATCTTTGTCCAGCCATTTTGTCAACTCGTGCTAAATTGAAATCCGAGCGAGAGTTGAGCCTCCTGGAGCATTGTTGACCTCAGCTGTGCTTTATCGCCGATTTTAAAATCAACGAGACCATAATTAAACAAATGAACATCATTACGGTTAAAATGCTGAAAGCTGAACAGTGTAAAAGTGTGTCTGTATTTCACTGGAGAGAACTGTAACACCAGACTGTAGCTGCCGTTGTCTGAAAAACACAGAAGAGATGTGTCACCTTTTTTCAGCCCTTCTGAGTTTGTATAACATTATTATAGTCATATGGTTTTGTCCCCACGTTTTGGGGTTAAGCTGTTGTCCTTAATGGCATTTTTCCACCCTTACATCAGGGGTCTTCAATGTTTTTTAAGCCAAGGACCCCTTAACTTAAAGTGAGATGTAGCAGGGACCCCCTATTACATATTGTATGAAATTAAGTTGCATATTAAACTGGGCCTACAATAACTGTTAGGGCAACCTGAAGCCTTCTTACATACCCTTTTTTCATAAGCTATTAAAATATTAATTTTTGGCATGATTTTATAAATCATATTTTAATGTTACATATGTGGCACAGTAAATCTAGGATTAACTGTATCTGTGGGCTGATCTCTTAGTGACTACCTTACCTATAGGCCAGTAAGCCTATCATCAGTGGGAATTTATATTTGCTAATAATATGTTGGAATTATGTATTTTTTTTAAAGACTCAAAAATGTACAATAATTTGGAGGCCCCCCTGCAATGACTCTGAGGACCCCCTGTTGAAGATCTCTGCCTTACATTACTTTTACTTTTATACTTTAAGTAGTTTTGAAACCAGTACTTTTACACTTTCACTTAAGTAAAAAGCTTGAGTTGATACTTCAATTTCTACAAAAGTCTTTTCAAACCCTAGTATCTATACTTCTACTTGAGTAATGAATGTGAATACTTTTGACACCTCTGTGTACAACCTGAGTGAAACTTCAGTATTTACAGAGTAAACATCCTGACAGTGAAACATGACAGAGGCAAGAAAGATCTTTAAATAGTGAAACTACATTTGTTTGACTTTAAGAGAAGTGGTGTCCTGACGGATGGAAGAGATCTGGATGCAGTTGTTACTTTAAATCTAATGAGACGAAGACTTGGTTTAGAAGCAGAGAATACTGTCAGCAGAGAGGAGCAGATCTGGTCGTCATAAACAGCAAAGAGGAACAGGTTAGTGGGTTTGTTTCTGAGTGATCTTAGAGAAAAAGAAATTCAACAGAAATATTTAAATATAAAATATATCACAATTTTAAATGTTTAAAAAAAAAAAACTTGAAATGTTAATGTTCTTATGAGCACTAATGGTGCAGTTCCTCATGCATTCTCTGTTTCTCTGCTGATTATGAATATCTTTCTTCCCTTTCCTCCATTACTAATGTGTGTTTACTGTCATGTTGTTGAGTCCAGTCCTCAGTGTGTGGTGGACCGAGGGATCCCTCTTGTGTTTGTTTAAGGGTTGATTGTCAAAGTGACGAAAACTCGAAACTAAAAAAAGTCTGTTTGTCAAGATGTTCCATGTTGTTTGGTTCTATTGAAACTATGGTTGGTTATTTGTGTATGATTAGTGTTTCTGATTCATGCATCATGGGGGGATTTTCTCTTTCCTTCAGATGTAGTCACAAGATGACTTTACTACAACAGAAATGCTGAACTGTGAACAGAGAAATGATTGTTGTCTCTTGTCAACTTCTAGAAGTTTGTCACTGAGCTGAGTAAGGATGGAGAGTCCTGGACTGGTCTATGGGATGGACTGAGACAAAGAGAATGGAAACTGAGACAAGGAGACTGGAAATGGGTCGACGGATCACCGCTGACAGAAACGTGAGACATTTTAAAGGTTTTTGTTTTCATCACAATTCCATCAAGGTCACTGTTTGTCACTAAAATAAGTGTTTTAATAGAAGGATGCTGAGTTTTTTCAATTAGTGTTTGAGAGAAAGAGACTGAGATGGAGAGAGAGAGAGAGAGACTGAGATGGAGGGAGGGAGAGAGAGACCACCACACACTTCTAGTGAGTCATAAGTGATGATTGAGAGGATTACTTGTGTATAAGTCTATAAATAGTTTTTAGGGAAATGCTGACTAGTAGACCTTTTAATAAACAGGAGCATCAGTCCCATGGATGACGTATGAAGATGAAGCTGGAGAGATGGGGACCAGAGTCAGCTTTGAAACCGTTTTGTGTCAGTGGCTCACAGAGGAGCTGCAACAAATGGGGTTTTTCCATCACATGGTACCTGCTCAACTCACCTCGACTCTACTCGCCTTTTTTGGTTTTCCATTACGAAAAAAAGTCCCTGGTACCTGCTAACAGGTACTTAGGTCACGGCAGTTTACTGCGGCGCCGCTATGACGACCAGCCACGCTGGCCTCACTCATGAGGCGGTACTAAATCTGCAATGGAAAATAGAGGACGGGGCACCGTGGCCGAGTAGAGCTGGTACTAGCAGTGGAAAAACGCCAAAACGTCTCCCTGTCAACATTATAAATGTAAAGTGAAGTCTTAAACCATAAATATTTAATATTTGTGAAACTTTCACAGATCTGAAAAGCTAGTGTAGTTTAATGTGTGTGCCTTATGTAAAATGTAAAGTCTATAGGACCGGCTGCTGGGCTTTTAAAAACAGACACTAGCTGCAGAAAACAAAGAAAGGACGCCATCTTGGTTAGATATCAGAAGACCTGTGATAGCTTGTTTTTTGGGGATGATTCCTGTCAGTAAAAACCTTCAATGACTGAAAACAGAGATGTGGGAGTACTGGACAAGGGTTCATTCTGTCACTGTCAGTCATTACAGATTACATCGATCTACAAAGCTGAATCTTAAATGAGTTATTGAAATAAGTGTATTAATAACAGATAATATAAATATGTTATGCTAAATTCGACAGTTTACTTGAAATGAATACCAATCAGGAGTTTCAGCCCTGTTTAATAAAAGGACGTTTTATTTCTCTGACAGGTTCTGGGCATCAGGACTGCCTCAAGATAATCGGTACATGATCGCTGCAACATGCTGCGATCAACAAGGAAAATGGACACAAGGAATATGTGATTATGAAACTAAGAAGTGGATCTGTGAGAAATAGATTCTCTGAACTCTGTGATGACAGAGGGGTGTGTAGGGTTGGGATCAGCTTTGTCAAATCTAGGGCTGCTCCCTCTTAGTGGATTAGTCGACTAATCGGTGGTTTTGGTATTAGTCAACTTAGATCTCTTTAGTCCATTAGTCATGTCTGATGCTGTTTTCATGCTGAATGACTTATTACCAAGAAACGTACGAGCACATCTCTGGTAAACACAAGAATTAAAGTGGTGCTTTTAGCAGGACTCTTAGTGGAGAAACTGAGATTTACAGATCTGTCGATTAAATCAACTAATTGATTAGTCGATACAATAGAATGAGTGTTAGTCGACTAAGAATTTCTTCAATCGAACACAGCCCTAGTCAAATCAGACTAATTTACATTTTGCTCAATAGTTTATTCTGTGTTGCTAAATAACCTGATTACATCATTACATTCTGCCCTTCATAGTGAACAATCTGGTTAGAAGTCCTGAGCACTTACTCTGTAGTCCTACAGGATTATAATAGTAAAAGCAAATAAAAACATGGAATTGCAGGTTGTCAGCTTTAAGAACATTTTACACACCACCCAAAATAAAGCCCCTCCCTACCTCCATCTCCCCTCCCGAACTCATCCCTACAACCTATCAAATCAAATAATTATTAATTTCTTATGCTGCAGCTGTTATTCTTGTATTTTTTATCTTATTCCATTGTAGCCTGTTGTTATTTCTTCTTATATCTCTTTCATGAAAGTTTTTAACTGCTCTTTAATGTTTTATGTAAAGCGTTTTGAATCGCCTTGTTGCTGAAATGTGCTATAAAAATAAAGTTGTTTTGCCCTACAACCTGCAGCCTGTCAGTCAGTCACCAGGGAATAGAAACGCTGTTGTGCCTGTCTTTTTCAGAGGAAGTGGAACGTTAACTGCAATTTGGCCGCTTTCGACCCGTTCTCACTCCCAACTCGTCAAATACGGGCGCTTGGTCAGATAAGATGCAATAAGCATCCTTCAGGGTCTGTATGGAACGCACCGGGCAGAGCAGCAGCTCCGCGGCGCTGTAAGATGACGTAGTATTAAGAGAGACAACAGTAGAGAGTAGTGTGAAATCCAAAACTAACCCTAACTGTCCAGTTCTTATCCCGCGGGTCAGTTAAACGTACGTCCCGACCCGAAAAGAGTGTTGAAAAGTGACGGCAACCCTCCCGACCGGGCGCGAGACTTTTAGCGTCAATACCAAATGCCAAAGACACCTGACCAGGCGTCTGTATATGAGCATGACCCACTATTAGAGATTGAATAAGGTTGCTGTTTAATGAAATTAATTGTTATGTTGATAACCTTCCACGTAATGTACAATGACGACACATCTATTTTGGGTAGCTGTTGATGTAATGTAGCTCTATGTGTCGATGTGTGACAGTGTTTTGTTTGCCATCATGTACGTTTTCTTAATTTTTCTTCCTGCGTTCTGTCTCTTAACACAAACCATTGCCTGTCCACTGTGCGTTGGCATGTTTTGTCTCAGCGGAGGGCGCTTATATAAAACTTTGCAACGGTGAACAATTGTTCTGTTTTCTTTGTTGTTGAAGGTGGATGAGTTCATGTATGAGGGGCATCTGTACGGTACCCTCCCATCTCTGAATAATAGGGCTCCCCCTGGAGCCCTGGTGTAATTCAAACACTGCCTACATACTTTGTTGCAGCAGACTTTTGTTTTCAGACTCGTAGACTCGTATCCAGAAATGCATTAAGGCTCTGTTCACACAAAAACGCTTGCGGGTGAATACGTAAAAATGTTTTATCAGATGTTGCTTTTGCGACGGAGTGAAGTGAAGTGAAACCATCCTCCAGAGTGGAAATCTTAAAAACACTTTACCGTCGCGTTCCCGTCTAAAGGGTAAAAAAGCAAAAGTCTGCAGCCTCTATTGTTGTGGTGGCTGGCGACCCACCCCATATTTCCTTACATAATTCAAAATGTAGAGTGATTACTCGCCCGTTGGCTATCCACAGCCTGCCTATACTTGGTCCGGATGGCTTTCAGCTTTGATGATGTCTGACTTTTACAGATAGCGTCTTTCTAGTGTGGATATGACGTCCCTCCAGGTACGGGATACTGCTGAAGACCTTCGGTCCATATGTCTATGTATTTTGACTGGCAGGACTCCCAGTCCACGCCTTGTTGTGCTACCTCCTCATCTGTCCAGACAAAATTGTCCACTTTTGTTGTTCACTTCGCCATGTTTTGGTTTCGTGCTACTTGGGAGAGAAGTAGAAGGAAGGTTCTACGCGGACTTGGTGGTGTTGTGTGGCAGTTCTACCATCTAGCCGCCTGGTGTGCATACTACATTGAATTTCACACACTATTGGGTCGCCATATGCATGCAGATTTCCCCCCCAAAACGCTCGTCTAACGCAGAATAAAAGTGATAACGCAACGCCACTTTTGCGTTTTCGCTTCAGTTCGTTTCTGTCTATACATAGCCTAAGATTATGCATTAAGGTTGTGTTTCATGCTTGAAAGCCAGTGCCAGACTGATATAAGATTTAAAGTTTTTTTTTTTAATCTTTTTAACAAAGGACAATGAAGTGGCTGTGGTGGGTGTGTGTGTGTGTGTATGGGTGTTGCATTATGGAGCTAGATTTGTTTCTTTATTACATGCGAGAAAATAAATGATCTGAAGAGGAAAAAAAAAGTTTGAGAGCAAAAGTTATCACACTGATAGCAAAAAAGCATTTTATGAGAGAAAAAAAAATATTTGAGAGAAAAAGTTTTCATACCAACAGCAAAAAATAATAATATTTGAGACTAAAAAAAGTTTTGAGAGAAAGTATTTTCTCATAGAACATAAAAAAATATAAATTTGAAATTTTTTAATTATTTCTGAGAAAAGAAAATCTCTCTCAAAAATACTTTTTAAACTCTCAAATATATATTTTTGCTATCAGTGTGAAAACATTTTCTCAAAAAAAAAAAAAGTGTTTCTCTCAAAACGTTTTTCTTCTTGCTCTCAAAACCTAAGTCTTTGCTCGATGCAATTTCTTGCTCCGTGTCAGGATTTTGCTCTCGCTGTGAAAATAATGTCATGGGCGGGGCCACGTTCCTATTGGCCAGTCGGGTGAGCACCGTCTTGTCTCTTGGGAGTCGAACTGAATCATTACACTGGCTGAGCAATGCCAGCCAGGGGTATCCAGATACATTGCGCAACAAGGAACAATGGCTGCCAGGTCGACCAGAGAGACCCATAAATGTAAGTATTTTCGGCTTAAAGAATTGATTTAAAAATTACGACAGTCTTGTTTTGTGCTCTACACAATCATGTACATAGATATTTGCAACTATATTTGTAACTGAAACGTTTAAAAATCGCTAGCTTGCTATGCTAACGTTAACGTTAACGTTACAGTTACATTGCTGATTTGCACAACAGTCCCGCATTTCTCTGCCTTGACTGCATGCATGTCTACATTGTTAACTAAACTCCATTAGCAGCGAAATTCGTTTGATATCAGTGGATAACACTACTTGCTTTGGAGACACATGCTTTACATATACCGTCCTGTATCACACAGGGACGCCGGAGGAAACCCAGCAGCTGATCCACTTTCTGGCTGAAAACGAGCAGTAATCATTTGAATTCATTCCTGTTCATGTACCTGTACATTGTTGTTGGTTACGATACAGGACACTAATGAAAGAAATGGGGTTGGAGGGAAAGGTTACTGGCCAACAGGCATCACACTATGGTCTGGAATTTCAGAATAGCTGTAGTTTTGTTTGTTTGTGGTCTTGTGTGTCTTTTAGTTTTATACATTTGAGTGCCTTTTTTAGTGTGACATCTAAGTTATTGTTCTAATAGTTGATAATGGTTCTCTACATTTTTCTATAATGTTTTTGCATGTTATGTTTATTTTTTTGGGAAATAAAGACATTTTTGTTAACAAAAAGTGTTTCTGAACATCAATGACATTCAAAACAGTGATAACTGAAACAGATATACAACACACCATGCAGTGTATAGAAATATTGATTGCAAACAGACCTAAGTATATATGATGATGTACCCAAGTGGCGTCTCATTTCATAGGGGTATGTTTTCACCCCTAGCCCTTACCGTTTCGAGGGACAAGGGCTAGGGTTGAGATGAAGGGGAAGAGGTAAGATGAGAAATGAGATTCAGCCTTAGTTCTAGATCTGCAATTTACTTTGTCAGCTCTAGACCTCGGCTAGATGGTAAAAATATTTAGAATAAACCCTGTGTAGCTGAGTTTGCAAGCTACACATGCAATGTAGCTAAACGTGTAGTGCAACAACCATACAAAGACTATTTTACACAAAACTAGGTGGGACACTTTCAAACGGTATATCAATCACTATCTAACGTTGGCTAGCTATAGGGTTGCCACCTTCCATGCAGACTAGCTGAAAGTTGTACAGGAGGTTGTATATGATGATCAAGCAGTTACTCTTCAGGTGCTTTGAGGCTAGCAAGGGCAAAGGTAGAAACTAGCTCACTAAATAAGGAGTGAAACTATCTAAATCAACATATTCATTTGGCATTTGATTTAAAAATGGTACAAACCAGGTGAGTTTGCAAGTTTACCTAGCATGATGGCTAATTAGTGATTAGCTTTTCTAGCAATTAGCATGCTAATAATATAATACACATTCATGAATATGAGTGCTATTCTTTGTCCATGTCAATCTGACAAACGCATCAGTAATGGCAAACTAGCTTACATTTAGGGTTAGCCTATTTAATGTTTAATCTTCAGTGATGCTGAGCTTGCTCAGCCAGTGTAATGATTCAGTTCGACTCCCAAGACAAGACGGTGCTCACCCGACTGGCCAATAGGAACGGCCGCGGCCCATGACATTATTTTCACAGCGAGAGCAAAATCCTGACATGAGAGCAAGAAATTGCATCGAGAGCAAAGACTTAGGTTTTGAGAGCAAGAAGAAAAACGTTTTGAGAGAAACACTTTTTTTTTTGAGAAAATGTTTTCACACTGATAGCAAAAATATATATTTGAGAGTTTAAAAAAGTATTTTGAGAGAGATTTTCTTTTCTCAGAAATAATTTAAAAAATTTCAAATTTATATTTTTTTATGTTCTATGAGAAAATACTTTCTCTCAAAACTTTTTTTAGTCTCAAATATTATTATTTTTTGCTGTTGGTATGAAAACTTTTTCTCTCAAATATTTTTTTTTCTCTCATAAAATGCTTTTTTGCTATCAGTGTGATAACTTTTGCTCTCAAACTTTTTTTTTCCTCTCAGATCATTTATTTTCTCGCATGTAATAAAGAAACAAATCTAGCTCCATATTGCATCAGCTGTTTCTTCTTTTATTTTCTTTACTGGCAAATAAACACTTGCAGCATCAGTAGAGTATGTGACATTACTGAATATATATCTACCAAGTTTTACAGCAGCAAAGTGACTGATCTACACAGCGCAGTAACCAGTAAGGGAAGTGAAGAGCCGCTATGGTTTAAATTTAAATTCACACCTCAACCCTTTTTCTAACAAACAGAACAAAAATAACTGTGCGGTCACATCACAGGCATGTATGAATGCAGCTATGCACAGATACTTACTTAGCGTATTTCCTCATTTTTATCAGGAAGAAATTATTTTATTAGCTTTACTTAACTTTAATATACTTTTATAAGGTTTATCTGAAAGGTTTCATTAAACTGATTCCCAAACGACTGAATGCCTAAATTGGAGTCAACATTTTAAGTTAAGAGGGACTTTTTGTCTAACAGTAACAAATGTATTAGTGTGTGCATCCATCTTAGTGGTTTGTGCTGAGGTCACTTCCTGTGTTAAATGAGTGCTCAACACAAAGTCACACAGTGTCCCTAAGAATAGGTTCAGTTCAGTTTGTCAAGATGGCTGCAGATACTCTCGCTGCGCCACGTTTGAGTTTAAAAGTGAGATATAACAGAAACGTCAAAGAGAACAGCGGAGAGGAAGAGGAGAATCAGGTGGTGATCTTAGAGGATGAAGAGCATCACGCTGATCTCGGGTCACAAAGAGCCAGTAAGTCTGAAATGATGATTGTTGTAAAGGAGAAGTTCATCTCTGTTTCTATGAGGCTTTATTTAAACTAGATATTGAGTGTTAATTCACAATTAATCAATCCACCATTAGTTACCATTCACTGAGTGTTTATCAGGTGTCTTGGTGATGTAATCTGGTGCCTTGTGAGTCATTATTCCTATCGTTCAAACTTCAAACAAACAATAAACCATGTTCTGGATGTATTGAGTCTCTGTAGGACCACACAATCCTGCAGCCGGCAACAGAAGGAGCTTCAGAGCTACTGCAGTGACTCTGGGAGGGTTTTATCTTCTGCTATTGGCTGGACTCTTCATTCGCTGTGAGTAATTATGTTTTTAATACAAACTGTCATATGTTAAAGGAGAAATAACATGAAATACGTTTTCAGTGCTTGCGCTAATATGTTTGGGTATTTGGAGTGCCTACCAATCCCAACTGTGAAATAAGACGACCCAGTCAGCTTTTTGTAGGCTGCCTAGATCATAAAACATGCGATTCAACAAGCTATTCACGTTTGACTCCCCTTCCTCTTTCTCATGCAGCCTCATTGGAACATACCGCCCCCATCTAAGTATCTCCACCCACAGCTTAACCACTAACTATTGTTTTTCATAAGTCAATCAGAGCGGACTGTATTTTTTTTTTGGGAGGGGTGTTAAAGTGACAGGCGCTAAAACAGAGCTTGTTTTGTTTCTTTTTCACACTTGATACTGTCATGGTTGTGGTTTTCAGTTGTAGTTTTTCCTGTTTTATTTTCTCAATTCACTCCCTGTGTGTTACTGTTTCCCTGTACTTATTTCTGTCGCGTGCTGCTGCAACACCAGAGTCAATCAATCAATAAAGTCTTACCTTATCTTATATTTTAGTCACTTTGCTGCAGACCAGATACGACCAACTGAGCAGCAACTACAGCCAGATCCAGAGGAAAGTTTCTGGTAAGAAATGTTTCAAATCACCATAACACACAGGATACAACTTCACACCATCTATAAAGCATAAATAATCTCAAACTGTCTTACTTTCATCTATTGCTGTTTATCTCAAGACATATCAGTTGAAAACAGTCAGTTACAGGATGAAGTAAAGCAGCTGAAGAACAGAATTAAAGATGAGAAAGTTAAAAACCAGTAAACACCTGTATTATACACATTTACATCATAGAACTTGATTGTGTATTTAACGTTGATTATAACTGTTTCATGCTGTTAAACTGTTTTACTGATGATGTGAATATTTCTGTTAGAGACGGTCACTTACAAATGAGATATAAACCCTGAGTAAAACTTTAAAGTATTTACAGAGTAAACATCCTGGCAGGGAAACATGACAGAGGCAAGAAAGATCTTTAAATAGTGAAACTACATTTGTTTGACTTTAAGAGAAGCTGTGTCCTGACGGATGGAAGAGATCTGGATGCAGTTGTTACTTTAAATCTGATGAGACGGAGACTTGGTTTAGAAGCAGAGATGACTGTCAGCAGAGAGGAGCAGATCTGGTCGTCATAAACAGCAAAGAGGAACAGGTTAGTGGGTTTGTTTCTGAGTATTCTTAGAGAAAAAGAAATGGAAATATTTAAATATAAAATATATCACAATTTTAAATGTAAAAAAACAAAACGTGAAACGTTAATGTTCTTATGAGCACTAACGGTCCAGTTCCTCATGCATTCTCTGTTTCTCTGCTGATTATGAATATCTTTCTTCCCTTCCCTCCATTAGTAATGTGTGTTTACCGTCATGCTGTTGAGTCCAGTCCTCAGTGTGTGGTGGACCGAGGGATCCAACTAAAAAAAGTCAAGATGTTCCATGTTGTTTGGTTCTATTGAAACTATGGTTGGTTATTTGTGTATGATTAGTGTTTCTGATTCATGCATCATGGGGGGATTTTCTCTTTCCTTCAGCTGTAGTCACAAGATGACTTTACTACAACAGAAATGCTGAACTGTGAACAGAGAAATGATTGTTGTCTCTTGTAAACTTCTAGAAGTTTGTCACTGAGCTGAGTAAGGATGGAGAGTCCTGGACTGGTCTATGGGATGGACTGAGACAAAGAGAAATGAAACCGAGACAAGGAGACTGGAAATGGGTCGACGGATCACCGCTGACAGAAACGTGAGACATTTTAAAGGTTTTTGTTTTCATCACAATTCCATCAAGGTCACCGTTTGTCACTAAAATAAGTGTTTAAATAGAAGGATGCTGAGTTAAAGCTTTTTTTTTTTCAATTAGTGTTTGAGAGATGGAGGGAGAGATGGAGGGAGAGAGGGAGAGAGAGACCATGTCGTGGAAGTTTCCTTTGCAGCAGGGGGAAGAGTTTTCAGAGTTTAGTAAATTGAAACAAATAAGACAGACTGAGACTAAAACCAAGTTGGGTTTTTGTATTTTATTAAAAAAGATATATTTGCAAATAGGATCAACATGATTTCACAAAAGGCCGCAGCCCAGTGTGGAGTCAGTTTCTCAAATGAGTGAACAGAACACTAGGCTTATATGCATCTTCAGTGACAGCACACACGCACTTGGATAATTATGACGCTACAATTTTGACAGGCAATCTGATACACATGAAGACAATCAGAGGAATACAAGAGACATCTTGGAGACATCTCACCTCCTCCTCCCTGTACGACTTTCACCCCCCAGTTACATCTTAACTGGCATGGGAAAACATAGAGATAGTTTTAGGGTGACCTCGTACCTTTATCGGTTCAGGCTAACAGTGCTCACATTATGTTCCAGACTGGATGTCTCACAAAGTTAGAACTGCATGTGGGAAATGAGATAAACTCTTTCAGCATTTGTGAGAGCAGTAAAGTCCGAAATAAACATAAAAATATAAGGAATTGTGCTTAAATGTAATTTTCCCATTACAACCACCACACACTTCTAGTGAGTCATACGTGATGATTGAGAGGATTACTTGTGTATGAGTCTATAAATAGTTTTTAGGGAAATGCTGACTAGTAGACCTTTAAATAAACAGGAGCATCAGTCCCATGGATGACGTATGAAGATGAAGCTGGAGAGACGGGGACCAGAGTTAGCTTTGTAACCGTTTTGTGTCAGTGGCCAACAGAGGAGCTGCAACAAATGGGGTTTTTCCATCACATGGTACCTTCTTGACTCACCTCGACTCTACTCGCCTTTTTTGGTTTTCCATTACGAAAAAAAGTCCCTGGTAACTGCTAACAGGTACTTTTGTAGCCTGTTACGAAACGTTTTGGTCTAAACAACAAACCCAAATTAAAAGGGGTACAGCTCCCACATACTTTGAAACTCAGGGTGTGCCTGGTGTCATTGGAAAGGAAACACTGAGAGTGTCAGGGTGATTCTAGGCCTTACTGACACTATCGTTGGAATCGTCTCCTTATCGACTAAACAGGTAGGAGGGTCTCGAACCATGAAATTGTTACTGGCAGAGACAACTGTTGTTCGAAACAATGGTGGTCCAAATTGAATGCAGAGATATCTTTTGCTTCTCAGATGTCTGTCTCTGTCGTCCGGGAACCTATTGGCTCATGAGAGGTGTTGTTTGATTCGTAAGACTTTGCACAACAAACGTAACACCCAAATGTAGCGTTCCAAGTCTCGCATAAGAAGTGAGTCGAAAAGATGTCCGGTAGTGAGCTATTGTTTACCGTTTTTATGTTGTAATTCTGTCAGAAACTTCAAGATTGTGAGACGAACAGCTAGTTCAGGATAAACTGGCTTGGATATTACATTTGTTTGGACTCTTGGGGATTTATGAAAACAATTTTTTTGGACAATTTCACCGAAGTGGATAAAGGGAAGAATGTGCAGGTATGTAAGCACACTTGAATCGGCGCTGTCCTTTTCAGTGTTATCGCAAGTAGATTACCGTTTTCTAACTGCTCTAAATTATGTTATGCTTTGTGTGTGGGCTTAGTGGAATCATGAGAGTCTAAGCTTTCAACTGATGTGCTGCATGGCCGTATATTTTGAAGATTTAATGCTTCAAAGTTATAATGAAGTTCATGCAGCGTCTATGTGCCGTCCACGGCACAGTGATCCCTGTGAGGTTAAGTACCACCTCAATCGAGGTTCAAAGCAAGCTGAGGCGATACCAAAAGGTTGCTGCCTCCAGCTTCTTTTGAAACAAAATGTGTCTTCTGGCCGTGGCAACAAGAACACACCTTCGACGTTCTGTGTGTGTGTCGCGTTAGGTCACGGCAGTTTACTGCGGCGCCGCTATGACGACCAGCCACACTGGCCTCACGCATGAGGCGGTACTAAATCTGCGATGGAAAATAGAGGACGGGGCACCGTGGCCGAGTAGAGCTGGTACTAGCAGTGGAAAAATGCCAAAAAGTCTCCCTGTCAACATTATAAATGTATTGTGAAGTCTTAAACCATAAATATTTAATTTTGTGAAACTTTCACAGATCTGAAAAGCTAGTGTAGTTTAATGTGTGTGCCTTATGTAAAATGTAAAGTCTATAGGACCGTTTGCTGGGCTTTTAAAAACAGACACTAGCTGCAGAAAACAAAGAAAGGGCGCCATCTTGGTTAGATATCAGAAGACCTGTGATAGCTTGTTTTTTGGGGATGATTCCTGTCAGTAAAAACCTTCAATGACTGAAAACAGAGATGTGGGAGTACTGGACAAGGGTTCATTCTGTCACTGGCAGCTGTTACAGATTACATCGATCTACAAAGCTGAATTTTAAATGAGTTATTGAAATAAGTGTATTAATAACAGATAATATAAATATGTTATGCTAAATTCAACAGTTTACTTCAAATGAATACCAATCAGGAGTTTCAGCCCTGTTTAATAAAAGGACATTTTATTTCTCTGACAGGTTCTGGGCATCAGGACTGCCTCAAGATAACAGGTACATGATCGCTGCAACATGCTGCGATCAACAAGGAAAATGGACACAAGGAATATGTAATTATGAAACTAAGAAGTGGATCTGTGAGAAAAAGATTCTCTGAACTCTGTGATGACAGAGGGGTGTGTAGTGTTGGGATCATCTTTGTAAAATCAGACTAATTTACATTTTGCTCTGTAGTTTATTCTGTGTTTCTAAATAACCTGGATCACATAGATATCGGCCGTCGTTCGAGCGACTCGCTCCTTTGTATTCTGAATGATTCTGAATGTCAGATTCTACGCTTACGAGAATACTTTGATTAGTTGGTGGAAGTAATTATACATTAATGAGCACATATTTGTTAAAGAACAAAGGGGTTTTTGCTAAGAATCAACTAAAAAAAATTACACAAAGTAGGTTTAAGAACATTTTACACACCACCCAAAATAAAACCCCTCCCTACCTCCATCTCCCCTCCCTAACTCATCCCTACAACCTATCAAATCAAATAATTATTCATTTCTTATACTGCAGCTGTTATTCTTGTATTTTTTATCTTATTCCATAGTAGCCTGTTGTTATTTCTTCATGTCTTTCATGAAAGTTTTTAACTGCTCTTCAATATTTTATGTAAAGCATTTTGAATTGCCTTGTTGCTGAAATGTGCTATAGAAATAAAGTTGCTTTGCCCTACAACCTGCAGCCTGTCAGTCAGTCACCGGGGCATAGAGAACGCTGTTGTGCCTGTCTGTTTCAGAGGAAGTGTAACATTAACCGCACTATGGCCGCTTTTGACCCGTTCTCACTCCCAACTCGTCAAATACAGTGCTGCTCATGAGTATAGGAACCCATGCTAAAGTTGACTAAAAAGAGGAATAAAAAAAAATCATCTTTTGGAAATTGATCTTAATGCCTTAATTAAAAAAGCGGAAATATCCAACCTTTAAGGACAACAATTTTCTTTGTGAATGAATAATGTATCGTAAATAAATAAATGTTCTTACTTAAAATACAGGGGGCATACATATAGACACCCCTATGTTAAATTCCCATAGAGGCAGGCAGATGTTTATTTTTATAGACCAGTTATTTCATGGATCCAGGATACTATGCATCCTGATAAAGGTCCCTTGGCCTTTGGAATTAAAAAAGATGTGGTCGTAAAACGGGCTATAGGTCTACAAAAAGGACACAAGGTGAGTATATACACACTGAGGCAGGGGGAGACGATTACACACAAGTGGCACACATTTGAGAAGGGAAGATAATCACACAGGAGGGAAGGCAGACAAAGACGGGAAGACTAGACCTGCAACAGAGACGGACGGTGAGTTAACAAAATAAAACAGGAAGCAAGTACATAAAGACAAAACATGACCTAAGAGTGGGAGCTGGATGTAACGCTAGTTTTCATCTGAAGACGAAGAAGACCAGGATAAAACTTCACACATATCCCATGATGTTTTAAACACTTTGGTAATGGCTCTATTTTTGACACTGTTACCAGTGGTCACTCATCATCTCTTCATCTTTTTCATCTATGATCTGCTCTGTGTGTTATCTACCTTGTGTCTATCATCTCGTCTTTGTTTAACTAAAAAGAAATTTAAATTCACACCTAAACTTCCCTTTTTCTAACAAACAGAACAAAAATAACTGTGCGGTCACATCACAGTTCCTGTGTCAGAGAGGCATGTGTAAATGCAGCTATGCACAGTTACTGTGTAGGTATTTCCTCATTTTTACAAACCGGAAGAAACATCTTTAATGTATTTGCTTTACTTAACTTTAAAGGGGTGATAGAATGAAAAACCGATTTTACCTTGTCATAGTTGAATAATGACAGTTTAGTGGGTAACTAGGACATACATAGAACCTAAAAGTCTCAATGACACCTATTTCCTCTGCAAATCTCACAATTTGAAACTGCCTCTGAAAACGGGCGAATCTCTTTATATTAAATCTCTTTAATATACTTTTCTAAGGTTTATCTGAAGGGTTTCATTATACTGATTCCCAAACGACTGAATGCCTAAATCTGAGTCAACTTTTTACGTTAAGTGGGACCTTTCGTCTAACAGTAACAAATGTATTAGGGTGTGCATCTGTCTTAGTGGTTTGTGCTGCGGCCACTTCCTGTGTTAAAGGAGTAACCAACTCAAAGACAGACAGTGTACCGGAAAATAGGTTCAGTTCAGTTTGTCGAGATGGCTGCAGATACTCTCGCTGCGCCACGTTTGAGCTTGAATGTAAGATATAACAGAAACGTCGGAGAGGAAGAGGAGAATCAGGTGGAGATCTGGGAGGATGAAGAGCATCACGCTGATCTTGGGTCACAAAGAGCCAGTAAGTCTGAAATGATGATTGTCGTAAAGGAGTTCATCTCAGTTTCCGCGATCCCCGGCCTCCTGGGTGAAAGTCCGGAATTGTTTGACCCATTGACCACCCCAACCAACCTCCTTACGCGGATTTTCAGCATTTAATACTACTCGCTACCGTAGACGTGCTGTGACCACGACATCTACTTCCCATTTAAATACATTAGTTTACGTTTTCGTCCTGGCCACCACGAAAAAAACAACAAAAACGTCTCCGTGAACACGTATCAATAGATTAAAATAACATGACCATTACACGCACTGCCATGAGACTGGGTTGCTGTGAGGCTTATCAAATCAAACCTATCAAATCAAATAATTATTCATTTCTTACGCTGCAGCTGTTATTCTTGTATTTGTATCTTATTCCATTGTAGCCGGTTCTTATTATTATTATTATTATTATTTTTTTCTTATAAGTTTTTAACTGCTCTTTAATGTTTTATGTAAAGCATTTTGAATTGCCTTGTTGTTGAAATGTGCTATAGAAATAAAGTTGCTTTGCCCTACAATTTTATTTTGGATTCATGAGTTATTATCTATACAGATTGTGTGCTAATGCACTTTTTAATGCATTCTAAGTTAGTTTAACCCTTAATGGATGGGCTTGCTGTAAAACTGAATTGCCCCTTGGGGACTAATAAAGTTATCTGAATCTGAATCTGAGTCAACCTGCAGCCTGTCAGTCAGTCACCAGGGCATAGAGAACGCTGTTGTGCCTGTCTGTTTCAGAGGAGGTGGAACATTAACCGCACTATGGCCGCTTTCGACCCGTTCTCACTCCCAACTCGTCAAATACGGGCGCTTGGTCAGATACGACGCAATAAGCATCCTTCAGGATCTGTATGTATATTATATTGCAGCAGACGCTGTCTGCGTGACGTTTTGAAAAGTTTAACCACACTTGAGACGGCTTTATTGGCCTCAACGTGACTCGCTGTGACTTGAACAGCACCAATACAAGATTAATACATGAAGAATTCATGAAGGGAACACATTACACATTATTTACTAGCTGTCAGGGAGCTCATAGGACTCAAAAGCATGACTCAGTGGCAGAGGTAAAGAGGTAATGAAGTTTATTGTACAAAGTACAATCTCAGGCGTGGTCGTAAAACAGGCTATAGGTCTAAAAAGCACTGGGATCTGGTTGGTACCCTAAAAAGTACAGAGTTTCGGTACTCAACCCCACCCTAAACCCAACAAGGGTTGAAGGTGTTTCAGAGGTACTGCAGTGACTCTGGGAGGGTTTTACCTCCTGGTATTGGAATTGAAATGGATTGAAATCTTGAGTCCCTCTTTGTTTTTGTAATGTCATGTGTAAGGCTTAAATAATATAATAAAATGTACATTTATTATATTAAAACTTTTTTCAGAGCTCTGAAAATGTAATCAAGTATTTGTCTTTCTTCCAAAGTGTTTTAATCGTTCATCTTCTTTGTGTGTATTACTGAAGAAGTCTTGAACGTCCGGACTTTTATTTTGAAGCTCAGCAACTGGAACACTTCCGGACTTTTATTTTGAAGCTCAGAAACTGATGTGCACCGGAAGCTGTAGTATTTACTGCGGTTAACTTCACACTTTGAACAAGATGGCGTCTAGCAGAAAGGAGTGTTAGCAGAGTGTCTTTGCTGTGTAGAGAAAGAGGTAAAATGTGTAAAGTCCAGATGCTGAGAGCGTTGGTGGAGCAGCGACTAACTGCGGCTGCTGAAGAGATATTTGGGCTGTTTGAAAGAACGATAGCAGAGTACGAGGAGGAACTTTGTCGTTCAAAAGAGGAGAACGAGCGACAACGGGAGCTACTGGACGCTGTTTTCAACCCTCAGCTTCGGCTACACAGAGCAGGTTTGGTCCCTTAACTTCTAGAAACTGACATGTAGATTTGGTATTATTAATATTAATGTGTATCCTCCAGTCTGTTGGTCAGTTACCATCATGGCTAATTTCCAAACCGGAAGTTGGTCTCTGCGTGCTGAACAGCTTTTTATTACTGCTTGTTACTGCTCTGCATGGTTGAACGGTGCAAGAAGATGGCTCGGGTCTGTGTTTCTTGGCCGTGTTGTGATGCTTGCATGGCTTCTTATACTGTTGATGTGTAACTGTGCTAACGTCTTGCTGCTTCCTGTAGCTCTGCATGGCTTACTGAGAAAGCTGATTTGTTGTTCTAGCTGTCTGTCTGGTGTCTTGTAGACTTCTGTCTGTGTAGTTTAACCTGTACTAATGTCTTGTAGACTTCTGTCTGTATAGTTTAACCTGTACTAATGTCTTGTTGACTTCTGTCTGTGTAGTATAACCTGTACTAATGTCTTGTTGACTTCTGTCTGTATAGTTTAACCTGTACTAATGTCTTGTTGACTTCTGTCTGTGTAGTTTAACCTGTACTAATGTCTTGTTGACTTCTGTCTGTGTAGTTTAACCTGTACTAATGTCTTGTTGACTTCTGTCTGTATATTATAACCTGTACTAATGTCTTGTTGACTTCTGTCTGTGTAGTTTAACCTGTACTAATGTCTTGTAGACTTCTGTCTGTATAGTTTAACCTGTACTAATGTCTTGTTGACTTCTGTCTGTGTAGTTTAACCTGTACTAATGTCTTGTTGACTTCTGTCTGTGTAGTTTAACCTGTACTAATGTCTTGTTGACTTCTGTCTGTGTAGTTTAACCTGTACTAATGTCTTGTTGACTTCTGTCTGTGTAGTTTAACCTGTACTAATGTCTTGTTGACTTCTGTCTGTGTAGTTTAACCTGTACTAATGTCTTGTAGACTTCTGTCTGTATAGTTAAACCTGTACTAATGTCTTGTTGACTTCTGTCTGTGTAGTATAACCTGTACTAATGTCTTGTTGACTTCTGTCTGTATAGTTAAACCTGTACTAATGTCTTGCTGTTTCCTGTTGCTCTGGTCTAAAATCATTTGGCCAAAGGACTACAGTTGAAAATGAGCCGGCTGGCTAACACTGGCACATTTACAGAAATGTTAATTAATTTGTGTTATTCTTTATTTTATAAAAAGGATAAGAACAGTGGGGGGGAAGGAATATTCAGATACTTTACTGCAGTAAAAATACTAATACCACACTGTAAAAAGACTGTTACAGTAAAAGTCCTGCATTGAAAATGTCACTTCAGTAAAAGTAAAGGACTCTCCTCCCATTTTAGAAAGTGTAAAGGATCCAAACTGTTGTGTGTTTAATGGTTGAATCATTTCAGCTGGACTTGTAGTTAGTAGTAGTTTATTTGAACGTGTAAAAAATAAAATATATATATATCTATTAGGGCTGGGCAACGAATAAAAGTTTTAATCGCATGATTTCCCTGATTAATCACGATTAATCTCATTGTTATACGCAAAATCCAATAATGATTCAAAAGTAGTGTATAGCGCAATTTTATTTTAAATGTTCTGCCATATGAACAAAAGTGCCATAACATTTTTTCTGCAAACACTTAACATCAGCATTTTGTTTATACAGTAGCAGTTAAATAAAATATTTAGTGTAAATCGCAACTTAAACAATGTAATCAAAGCAAATACAAAATGAAAGCTTATTGCGACTGCCAGGGCATTCATGTTATCCTGTTTGTTATATATAAAATAAAACTGCCCACAAAATCCTGAGCCACAATCATAACATAAAACAGGCAATATCTAAGATAACAGAAGAAACCTTTTTTTTCTTTTATCAGGGAGTAGCATAACCTATGGTCTATGTCCAGTACCAAATGTCCCTGTTAGAGTGAGGTGAAGCACAAACGTTTCAGCATAATGTCTCTCCTCTGTTTTCATTAAAGTCAGAGCATGTGAATGCAGCGCCCACTGTTCCTCAATATAATGCGCTGTAACTCTGAGGTAACTATGGTTACCCAGTGATGTCCAGTGGTCCCCAGTGAGAGTTAATATGTTGTAAAGTTGTCGCTTTTGCAGTCCTCTTCTCGTGATGGTGCGTCTTGAGGGAGTCTCATACCTGCCGTCATTTGTTGCGATTCTCAGAATGTTTCTCAGACCGACGTCCTCCACAACACTAATGGGCCTGCAGTCTGTAGCTATCCACTTCACTATGGCATCTGTTAGCTTCTCTTGCCTTTGTTTATCTATACTTCTCCCACACGCTGCATCTAACGTAGCCTGCCGAAGCCTTGCGCCTTGTTTCGTTGAATGATTTGCTGGTATCAACGGTGTGTATTGCATGTAGGTGATATTTCAGACTGGAAGTACTCCGGTGATAAGAAAATTCAACTTTGCAGTGGTCACAAATAACTTTGGTTCTGTCGACTGCGCCGTCTGGAAGAATTTTAAAATGAAAATGTCCATGTAAAAGTTCTGTTATGTTTGTTGGTTTGTTTATCCGCTTTTCCTTTCCATTTCCTGTAAGCACAGCAGCAGTCAGCACTAGGGCTGTGACGATAACCGCATCACCGCAATACCGGCGGTGACGTGCCACTACCGCGGTCATGACGTCATCACCGCCATCACCACATTTTATTTTTACCTTTTAGCTCGCGTAACTTACAGGAGAACAGATATTGTGTGATATGACATATAATGAAAGCAATAATCATTGTGTAGTTGTCCTCATCGACTGTCTTCTATCCTACATTCAAGAGTTTATGGAGAGAGAAAAAAAAAACGCAAGTTGCCCGTCACTTCAGCTTTGCACATGAGGATGGACAGTCCATTGAGCTGAGGTGGACGTGGACACATTAACGTTAACGCTGCAGTGTTTACCATTGCACATTAGCCTAGCAGCTAGCGGAGTTTCCTTCTGCTTATAGCTTAATCCTGACCAAACCGAACGGTTGAATCTCAGCCTGCATGCACGTTTTGTAGCCTAAACAGAGCAGCTTATATTGGTTATCTTAGACAGAGCACTCTGTCTGCTCAGCTGCTAAGACCGCTGCGCTGCGGAGCGTCTTTCCTTGGCATTGTCGGCAAACTTTTTTTTTTTCTTTTTACTTTATTGACAATAGAGTTTTCTGAACTGTCTGTGGAATAGATGAACGGAGATGAGAGAAAGCAGAGTGGCCATAAATGACAGCAAAACACAGTAAAGACTCACATTGAGCTGAAATGGAAACACTGTGCTATGGGTTAAGCCGATGTTTATCGGGGGGTAACGGCCGTGTCTTGAGAAGCTCAAGCTTGTTGTTTTATTGTTTACTTTACATCATCTTTGCTATCTCTTTTTCCTCTCGCTTTTCCTCACAGCAGCACTCATACGCTGCTCTCCGTTACCGCTCGCTCTCCACACGGGCACTGACGTCAATCACTTAAGGCCCCCGGCCATTCTCGCTCTAATTTACGCTACTCTTGTAAGGGGGTTGCGGTTAACCACCATACCGCGGTGATATGTTGCTTCGCCACCGCGATAAGAAAAATACTATACCGTCACAGCCCTAGTCAGCACAAACTTTTACAAAATAAAAGCCTGTGAGCAACAGACTTTTACAATAATAAATAAAAACTGCGTTAATGTGCGATAAAATAATTTTCATCATTAATTAAGCATACACACACATTTACACTCCTCTCTTTTCCATCTATCTTCCTCCTTTCCATCTATCTATAGTAAATCAAATAACAAATCCATACTAGACTTAGTATGTAGGTCCAGGAACCTAACAGTCAGTATACAATACTATCACCTTGAGTACTTTTCGTATCCATTCAATATATTCATTTTAAATAGTCTCTTGAAATTGCTCATTGTTGTACATGATTTCATCTCTTCACTGCAGCTGTTCCATACATTAACTCCTTTGGTTGTGATGCAGTGATATTTAGCATTTGTTCTTATGTTTCTTTTGAAATACAAACATTCCTCTTAAGTTATGCTTACTCTCTCTCATTTGAAACAACCCTTGGATACTGTTCGATAGCTGTTGATTATTTACTTTGTAAAAATGTGTGCAGTTTTAAAGTCAACAATATCTCTGAATTTTAGTGTTTTTAATTTGATAAAAAGTGGATTAGTTGATGCTCTATAACTGGTTTCATTTACAAGTCCTAAGGCTCTCTTTTGAAGAATAAAAATAGGTTCAATGTTCGTTTTGTAAGTATTTCCCCACACTTCCAAACAGTAAGTAATATATGGCAGTATGAAGGAACAATACAATGTATACAATGAGCGTTGATGTAATAGGTAATTGGTTTTATACAGTATAGCAATTGATTTGGATATTTTAGCCTTAATATAGTGTGGCTTCCAACATAATTTTTCATCGATTATTACTCCTAGAAATTTGTTCTTTTACTTTTTCTATTTCAATGTCATTTATCTTAAGTGTTTTGTGTAAAGTTATTGCACGATTACCAAAAATTATAAATTTAGTTAATTTTATTTTATTTATTTTAGTTAGTTTATTTGCATCAGACCAACTTTTCATCTTTTTTTTTTAATTCATTTTCCACTGTATACAAGAGTTGTTCCAAATTTTCCCCAGAACAGATTAAATTAGTGTCATCAGCAAATAAAATGGTTTTCAATTTTTTTGACACCTCAGTTAAACAGCAATGGTCCCAACACTGAGCCCTGGAGGACCCCACAGATGATTTTCTTTAACTTTGATTTATGGTTTTGCAGTTTAACATATTGTTGTTGATTATGTAAGTAGCTATTTAACCAAGAAAGTGCAGTCCCCCTAATTCCATATTTGTATAATTTCATGATCAATAAATTGTGGTCTACTGTATCAAATGCCTTCTTAAGATCCAAGAATATTTTTTTTGTTCTATTGCTGTTATTTCTTCTACAAATTGAATAAGTGCATGTGAAGTTGTCCTATTAGCCCTGAAACCATATTGCTGATCACACAGTATATTATGTTTAGGAATGAAATTATCGAGCCAAATATTTTTTTCTAGTATTTTTGAGAATTGGGAGAGCAGTGAAACAGGCCTGTAGTTTGAAAGTGCATGGTTTTTCACCAGCCTTGTACATTGGTATCACCTTTGCCAATTTAATTTTATCTGGAAAGATTCCAGTTTTCAGAGATTTATTACATACGTTAGAGGTTTAACAACACAACCAATAATACTCTTCGCCATAAACATGTCAATGCCATTCCAGTCTGTGGACTTTTTTACTCTTAAATGTTTTAACAATCTCAATAATTTCTTTTTCATCAGTTCCCTTAACATAGATTCATTAATATTTACATTCTTGCTTAGCACATCATTTATACTGCCAGTCTTTGCAAACTCCTCCGCTAAACCTGGACCAACTCCAACAAAAGAATCATTAAATTAATTTGCAGCCAAGGTCATATCATTAACCTCTGTATTGTTTTTAGTTAGAAAATAGTTAATGTCTTCTGCTTTGCCTTTTTTTTCTTGATAATTTCATTCAACACCATCCAGGTATTTCTTACATTGCTTCTGTTGTCCTGCAGTAGTTTACTAGAATTCTTTTTATTGCTTCTCATAATTCTGGTCAGTTTGTTTTTGTATATCTTATATTTCTTTTCTGCTTCTTTTGTCCTCTTCTTTAAAATCTCTTTATATAATAAAATGAATAATAGGCTTCATTCGCATTTTCTACGTACACTTTGCCCCAGTCTTTTTTCATTAAATCCTCTTTGAATTTATTGATGTTTTCTTGAGTTCTGTGTCTGGTCATTGTGTATATTTGTATTTGTGTAAATGAAGAGGGAGAGGAGAGAGCAGTCAAAGGAAAGAGGAGAGGAGAGAGCAGTCAAAGGAAGGAAGGAAGGACTGAAGTCCCCCAGACAGTCTAAAACTATAACAGCATAACTGAGAGACAGGCAGTTTAAGTTTAATACATTATATTAATAATGTATGAATGTTGCTTCCTCTAAATTTCAGGTTGTGGTTGACTAGCGGGGCCTGCTTTGGTTGTTTGATAAATTGATCAACATTGATTGTGATTGGTGGTTGGCTGTGCATGCAGAGCCTGCATGTCACACACTAGCAACAAACAGTGTATCCAAGAACACTTAAATCAGTATAATTACGTTATATCAGACACAGACTGCTGTTGTAGATTAGTGTTACGTTTCTAGCGTCGCGGCTCCGAACCGTAACGTTAGTTGGGACAGATGCCTTGTTTCTTTATGCTAATTGTATTAGCTTTAGCCTGGCTGGTAGCAGCTTTCTGCTGGGAAAAGTGGCCGGGAGATGTTGTGATTACGTTGCATTAATCAGGTGATTTAGTTCGTCTTTGCAGTGAACATAAAATACTGACTACTGTTTCATGGAAAAGCATGTGCATCACTGTGTCAGCGGCAGCTGCTGCTTACGGTACTTTTCTACACATGGAGAGCCTCACTTCCCAACAAACCCCGTTGGACTAACGTTACGTCACATACACACGCTGCCCACATAAGGGCTGTTGGAACAAATGCCGGAATTCGAATATAATTTGAATAGTAAAAAAATCAATACTATTCGAATGCTGAAATTACTATTCGAATGTGACTTTTTTTTATAAATATGTTGGCTAACGTTAGCTAATCTCCCTCTTCTCGCCTTGGACTACCCGCATGTGTCATTCATGTCACGTCTTATGAACAATAACTTGGCGGGAGTGAGAAACACAAGGCATTGTGAGGTCTAAGATAACGTTAGTACAACATTACGGAGCTAACATTACTTACCGGGTAACATTAGCACACGGGGGGAGTGAGAGGTTGCGGCTGGCAATCATAAGAAGGACGGGAAATAGTTTTAACATGACTTTAAAATTGACTTCCACTGAGCCAAAGAGCTTATGTTAACATTTGTTAGCTCGTTCTTGTTTTCTAACTGCATCGTGAGGTATAGTAACGTTAGCGTAGCTGGGAGCTTCATGAAGACAGCTAAAGGTAATGTTAGCTGCCCTACAGCTGTCAGAGTTAGCTTCTACTTCATATATTACATTTTACTAGCTGTATTCTCAGTAACGTGACAATCTGCAAGAAACAGGTTGCTTATAAATCACTAAAATAGTAGTGACAACACCGTTTGGCTTAGTTATTAATGCCGTTAGCATTGTTACTTAGCTAGCTAGTTTATGGCAAAACGTTTCGGCTGTGCTTTCTAACACGATGTCATTGTGCTAACCGAGCACCGTTAGCCTTTACAAAAGAGCTGCTTCACTACAATTGTTGATGATGTTTCATTACTCTGTTGATTTGTGTTTGTTGCTGTGTGCGTGGTGGAAAATTAATGTAAACAAATTTGCGTGCAGGTCCCCTCAAGGCCAGGCTAATGTTGGATGCCCCTCTAGTGGACGGAACGTGTAACAACAACCACATGAAAGTTTACTTTTCTATCAAGCAGCTAAAAAGCTTTAGCGTCAACATCCAAACGTCCTGCTATGTGACTATCGCGCATGCGCACTTCGCTGATGGAGAGGCATTATAACACTTCTGGAGTAAAGTGTTCTTCAGGACAAACAGTGGTTGGATGGGGGCTTTGCCCACACTGTCTCTGAAGTCTTTGTGTGACACATGATGTGGTGTATTTGGGAGTGGTTGACTGGCTACAGCCCTACAGTTAACTCTGTATTGCTGTTCTGCCTTGTGGTGCCTGAAGTTAATCTGATTCAGACATTTAGGCTCAAGGTTCTCTGATGTCCCTGCATTCCACCTGCGCTGCTCATCTGCACGTGCAAGCCCTGTCTTTCCACCAATCACTGCATTCTGCACCTGCAATAATGACATCAATAGTGTCCTTGTCATTTCTCCACTTACTATTAACATTACTATTAAGCATGAACATAAGCATATTAAATTAAATTCAACCTAATCATTGCACATATTGTTCTGACAACAAAGTTTGTTTAGCATCTAACCAGAAGTAAGGGTGTCACGATATTGATTTTAAATTGGCTTGCGCTGCCGGCATGAATTAGGTAAAAAAAAAAAAACAGGAGCGAGTCGGTTCATTCTCCCAGTTCAGTGACACAACTCGGGTTAATTAACCGGTTCTTCGGTCAGTTTGTCAACACTAGTCTTAAAGTGCTTTGAGTCAGTCAACCTCCTCTAACTTAGCTACAGCCAGTCAAAAGATAGCATGGCAACTGCAGATGCAGGAGACCCATCGACAGAACTTGAACCCTCTCCTCTTCCACTGAAGTCGCCGGCGTGGAAGTATTTTGGATTTCCAGTGAGTTATGTCACAGTTTGCAAGCTCTGCTATGTGCGTGTACCATATTCTTCCACTGGCAGCATGACTAACATGGCAGTTATCTGTGTGGTATATGTTCAACTTTTCGGAAATAGTTTAAGACAATTAATTGTTCAGAGAAGACTATGGACATGGCTGTTTTATTGTTTTTTGTTTGTTGTGAACTTGAATGTCATCTTCTGTGAAGAAGACTGCAGTTACAAAAGAGAAACTAGATGGCAGGTTATAGATATAAGTTATTGTTCCATTATGTTGTTAATAAATGTTTTAAATTTGACAATGTAGTGTGGTACGTTGCGAACAAAGGTCAGATATTTTATTGCATAAAAGTCTAGTCTAAAAATGTGCTTTAAAAAGACAAAAAATTTAAAAATCGAGATTCGAACCGTGACCTTAGAATTGAAATTGTAATCGAATCAAGGATTTGGAGAATTGTGACACCCCTAACCAGAAGTGTAAAAGAAGCAGTTTACCTTCAGACGGAGTAGCGACTCTAGAGTCATAGTGAGAGAAACAAAGTGTCTCCCTTGTGCTTTTTGACCATGGTCGGAAATTCGTAGCAGGAAAAGTTAGCCACGGCCTAGCGAGGTCCTTCGCCGCGACGTGCCCCGACTCTTCTTCTCCGTAAACAACATGAAATCAAGGAGAGGGTTAACTTTTCCTGCTACAGATTTCCCACCATGGTCAGAAAGAACATTGGAGACACTTTGTTTCTCTCACTATGACTCTAGGGTCACTCTTCACTCTGAAGGTAATCACCATCACTCTCTCACACACACACACACGCTGGCCCTTGAAGAGATCGACGCACACACCAACCAAGTATAAATCCCAGGCCATTTATGTAGGCTGGAGCCCTGCGTTTCAATTATTTTCCTTGCCCCACACTGATGCAAAAATACATTTGCCAGTGATTATCTTAACTGCATATTACTCAAATTATGAAATAAGTCCATGTCATAGCCATTTTAAGTTTTATGTGAAGTACTTAAGTAAAAATACTGATTCTCCATAGTTCAGTTAAAAAAAGCTTTAGAATAATATGCAAATTAATCGTTAGATTAATCAATGACAAAAATAATCATTAGGGACAGCCCTTAAATGGTTCCATTTTGTAGCTGGTTTTAGCAAGCTGACCTTAACTAGCTACGCTACTAAATGTGTACGTTTTCATATCTATGACGATACAAACTACCTCATTATTATTGGTTTGAGTTTAGTTTGAGTGGTGGTCAGTAATGTGTCTGTTTCATTCTGTTTCCTGCAGATGTTGAGCAGCTGTCGGTGGTTAAAGAAGAGGTTTCCCCTGAGCAGCAGGAGTGTAGCTCCGGTGTGGACCAGCAGGAGCCAGAGCCCCCCCCACACATTAAAGAGGAACAGGAGGAACTGTGGAGCAGTCAGGAGGGAGAGCAGCTTCAAGGGCTGGAGGAGGCTGATATCCCCAAGTTCCCATTCACTCCTGTCCCTGTGAAGAGTGAAGATGATGAAGAGAAAGCTCAGTCCTCACAGCTTCATCAGAGACAAACTCAACACATGGAAACAGAAGCTGATGGAGAGGACTGTGGAGGACCAGAACCAGCCAGGAACTCACATCCACTTTTACAACCAGAGACTGAAGACCAGACTGGAGACTCTTCTGATCCTGAGACTGATGACAGTGCTGATTGGAAGGAGACCAGAGAACCTCAGTCAGCTTTAAACTCTCTGAAACATGATTCAAGATGTAAGAAAACGTTCAGCTGCTCTGAGTGTGGGAGAAGATTTGGCCGCAAGCAAAATCTGAAGAGTCACATGAGATCTCATACAGGAGAGAAACCTTTCAGCTGCTCGGTCTGTACGAAATCTTTTACATACAGTGCAAATTTACGGTCACACATGGCAGTGCACACAGGAGAGAGGCCATTCATCTGCTCAGTGTGTAGAAAATCTTTTAAACAGAGTGGAAGTTTAAAGATGCACATGAGAACTCATACAGGAGAGAAAACTTTCAGCTGCTCTGAGTGTGGGAAAAGATTTGCCCGCAAGCAACATCTGCAGACACACATGATAACTCACACAGGAGAGAAACCTTTCAGCTGCTCGGTCTGCAAGAAATCTTTTACAGAGAGAGGAAGTGTAAAGACACACATGAGAATCCACACAGGAGAGAAACCTTTTATTTGTTCTGAGTGTGGAGAAAGATTTTGCTACAAGTCATATTTGAAGACTCACATGATAACTCACACAGGAGAGAAAGCTTTCAGCTGCTCAGTCTGTAAGAAAACTTTGGCAGATAGGGGAAGTGTAAAGGCACACATGAGAATCCACACAGGGGAGGAACCATTTAGCTGCTCTGAGTGTGGAAAAAGATTTAACCAGAACTCAAATCTGAAGAGACACATGATAACTCACACAGGAGAGAAACCTTTCAGCTGCTCAATCTGTAAGAAAGCTTTTACACAGAGTAGCCATTTAAAATATCACATGAAACAACACAAAGGAGAGGAACCATCTACTTCCAGTGGGGACCAGGAGCAGTCAGAGAATCTCAGCCATGTTGGAACTCTCTGAACCATAGAAATAAAATGGATAGAAAGGGCATTCAAATCAACGTAGCATAATGGTCAGAGTGGCAGCGTTTTTTATGTGTAACATTGCCATAGTAATGTATAAACTTCGACTAGGGCGGTCCCAAATGAACGGAATTTTTTTAACTATTAATTTAGCTATAATTTTTTCGATTAGTCGACTAATCTAACGATTAATTTTTCGATTAGCGATTATTTTCCCATTGCTCAATTATTACCAATTTACACAAAACAAATTTCAATAAGGTTCAAATCTCTTGTTTAACACTTTTGCACTGTTCAAGTAAAATTAATTTGTAGTGCAACCTGAAGCCAGATGTAGGCTATCGATCCAACCACAAAATAAAGTCACTTTCAGGAGGAAAGGACTGACAGTCCTCGTCTTATCCACCCCTCTCTCGCCTGTAGCCTACTACTGGAACTGACCCGAAGTTTTCGAGGCGGGGATGGCATGATACGAGTGGGCGTGACACGGAAGGTTCCAGGCTGCAGTGCAAACTTCTTAAAGAGGTCGGCGGGGAACTCTTGCGGGTCGCCACCACTCGCCATACTCGTCCTTTAGTGCTGCTATCTCTAACTCACTCACTGGACCGTCAAAAAACTGCATGTAGACGGTAGAGCTCGACTAGCTTCAGGGCTAAGGCGGGGCTACAGATTAGGTGTCCCTAGAACCTGCGTATCTAACAGTAGTTCCACATTACATTAGTTCTGCATTACATTAGTTCTGCATTACATTAATTAATTTGCACGCAAGTTTCATTTATTTATTTTATTTAGTGACGCGTCGACGCAAATTATTTGTACTGATGCATTTATGTAATCGACTACGTCGATGAATCGTCCCAGCCCTAAAGCCGACTTCTGGCAAGTCGCGGAGGTGAGGCTAAATTAGTCAAATTAACTTAATTCTTCATCCACACAAAGCACACTGCTAACCCCACGAGTAACAGCTTTATACGGCTCATTTTCTGTGAACGATGTGGCGAGTTGGTGACGTTAAGGCGGAGTCAGCGAGTTAATGTCAGCCAAATAAGTTGTTCTCCGGCTAGCTGGTTTTGCCGTGCTGTCATGCTTCTTCGGTTACAGATAATGAGCTGAACAGCGGACTGGGTGACCCGTTGTCACTGGGTCTAACTGTTCCTATAATAATATATAATAAATAATATCTCAATATTTTTGACGATAACAATAATTAGACGATATCCTTTAAAAATGTGTTTTTAAAAGTCTGAGTTACTTAATCACTGATGATAATAATGGGCACAATGTTGAATGAAACAGTTCTTATTTAATTTCTTTAAAATGTAAGTATTCAAGTAAAAACAATTCAGAGACTAACTAGTGTAGGAACATTGAACTCTGAGTACACATTCAGTTGTTCACCTCTGCTGTAATGTAAATTGTGCAGCATACAAGCCAGATGAAATCATAACAGTAAACAAAGGGCTCTGTTCTGTAACATATTGCACACAACCATGTCCTTATTGGAAGCAGTCCTGGAGCTGGGATAGGGTAGTGTCAGGCCAGATTTTGATAGTCCTTCTGACCGGGATGTATGCTGGGATCAGGATTAGTTTATGTGATCTGACTGGCCCAGGTGAGGGAGAGGAGCAGTTCTTTATCTTTCTTGATGTTAGAGTATACATGGTCTAGTGTGTTCTTCCCACTAGTAACACAATCTACATGCTGGAAAAAGCTGGGGAGTACAGACTTTAAGGACGCCTTGTTACAATATGTATCCCCACCGGGTGATTGCGTTGCAGTTTGTTCACTGTGGTTAGCAGTGAGCCAAACTTGTGCTAACGTTAGCATCGGGGGCTATGTGGACGGCAGTGTGCTTTTTTCGTTGTAAATAAAATGGCCTGTATATTACCGACAGGGCTTCCAGGTCAGTTGAGCAGTGCCGGAGTTCTTGTCTTGTCGGTAGCTAGCTCGGCCTGCTAGCTGCCGACAACAATCCACGGAGTGCCCGGTCTGACTGTGTCCTCCGGGATGTTATGAGCCGCCTGGAAGGCTCCTGTAACGGCTGTGTTGTATCGTAGTTCAGTGTGGCTGTACTTGTATAAATATACACCGACAGGAGAGCTAGTAGCCGCTGCACAATCGCGTGCCGCCATCTTTGTTGACATGAGTGAATTTGTAGCGTTCCAATGCGTGTTTTGAAGTGTTTTTTTCTAAGTAAATAAAATAAATACTCGATAATGCACATCGTTAACACAACAATGACGATATTATCGTTAGGGTTGGGCATTGTTTGTATTTTAACAATTCTGATTCCAATTCCGATTCTTCCTTTCGATTCCGGTTCTTATCGAATATCGATTCCGATTCTTTTTTACAGGGCTTTTTCAATGTAAAATAAAGCCACACTAGAGCACTGCTTACTGTGCTCCAAGGCTGCAACACAACAAGCGCCTGGCCGCTCCGGAAACCAAAACTTGCGCATAAGCGATGATCGGATTTGAAACCAAATCCTCTAAACAATTCCAATGAAGAAACGATTCCCAGTAGGAATCGGTTCTCGATGCCCAACCCTTATTATTGTAGACGATATATATCGCCCACCCCTATTCCCTGCAACTCCGAGAACATCTCCCAAGCTGCGTTGGGCGGCTCTCCTCCACGCAAGCTGCACAGTTTATGGTTCACTGACGCGTATTGTCACCACTTACAACAATCGCCATTTTGTTGTGTACCAAATAAATGACCACGGGAAACAGTTCAATGGCCTTTCTATCCATTTTAATCTATGCTCTGAACGTTGTAAACTGTTTGAATTTTGTCTAAGGACAATTAATGTAGTGTATTAGTATAAACTGAACCCATGGAAACAGAAGCTGATGGAGAGGACTGTGGAGGACCAGAACCAGCCAGGAACTCACATCCACGTGTACAGCCAGAGTCTGAAAACAAGTCTGTGGAGGGTTAGGGTGAAAACATGTTAAATGAGCAACAGTATGGATTTCAGGGAACATTTTACAATTAAAGCTGCGAGCAGCGATTGACGAGCCTTGCACCTCCCCGTGTCACAGGGTATGAGACTGGACGCCGGTCGACACGGCTGTGCATTGGTGTTTACTGTATACAATTTAGACTTTTTTCTATAGCAGGGATCTCCAACCTTTCTTAATCTAAGGACTTCTTTAAAAAAACAAAAGTGGCTACTTGCATCACATCGCTTACATTTATTTACACAACACACATGAGCTGAATGAAGCTACTTGTTGGAGCCATTACACCACTTTGTTTTGTTTATAGGCTACCCATGTTGGTTATGACAATTATTTTGCAGTTTTATGTTTGAGCACTGGGTGGAGCACTGCCTTTGGGAAGGCATAAAGGTAATCAGCCACAGGTACACAGGTGTGTGGAAAACGGGGAGAGCACACAGCTTTTCACCGTGTTTGTTGTGTCAGTCGTGTCAGTGTTTGATTTGTTTGACAAGGAAAATTAATGGAACTAAACCAGAAATGAAATGAAATGGACAGTAATGCTTGTGCGATGGTAAGCAGGCCGTTAATGAAAATAAATGGGTCACAGCACCGAAATGCAGACAAATTGTGGACATTGATTATTGGCACGCAGACCACTCGTTCTCCCCTGATCCCACCGTATTGGCCTAATGTAGGAGTTGATAAAAGACTCTACACTACTGTTTGTACACAAATAAAATTGCAATACCCAAAGCTTATGAAAAATCTTAACTTCATATCAAGGTTCTATTTTACACTTCTTTTAGCTCACAAAGTTAGCTACTTCACTTTTAATATCATGGTCATTTAGTGTCTCAGTTTGTCAACCTATTGGCGAGCTACTGAAAAAAAAAAAAAAAGAATAGCTAACGATAGCTCGCAAGCTACTTGTTGGATACCCCTGGTGTATACTGTACACAACTTAGACTTTATTTCATGCGTGGAGTTAGTGGCCAAAATGGCAGCCATTCATCATTTCATTGAATTTCATGTCATTCAATGAAAACTCAAGCTTTTAATAACTATTTTATCTTTAAGGTCTTTACTGGTCTGTACTGATTTATTTTCAAGTTGATCGGCTTTAATCTCTAGGAGGAGTTCTTTTAAAGTACAGCTAATTCAATTCAATTCAATTTTATTTATTGTATCAAATCATAACAAAAGTTATCTCGAGACACTTTACAGATAGAGTAGGTCTAGACCACACTCTATAATTTCCAAAACCCCAACAATTACAGTAATTCCCTCAAGAGCAAGCATTAGCAGTGGCTATCGCGACAGTGGCGAGGAAAAACTCCCTTTTAGGAAGAAACCTCGGCAGACCCAGACTCTTGGTAGGCTAAATGGACAGTAAATTGAAAATAGCTTACTTCCTATTGGGTTTAGGATATACAGTACCTCAAAGAGCTTTTTTGTACATCTAGAAATGGTACATACGCCCTTTGCGGAAACTGACCCTATGTTCCAGTAGAACTACTTGAAGCAGGTCATTAACTGAGAAGTTGTCGATGTTCAAATTCTTTGGCTAAGTCCTGGATCTTCACAATCCTACCTACAGCACCTTTTAAGACAGCAACCCATTTTAGCGTTTCAGCCTTTCAGCAATCACACATATTTTCTTGTTCAGGTACTTTTTGGGGCCAAAGTAACTGGGTTTCATTTACATGAAAGTTTATAACAGACTCCGTAAAGGCAGAAAGGAAAATATTTTCATAGAAATATGAAGATTTTTTCTCAATTTCAGTACCATACCTGCAAACTAGTCGCTTTTCAGCGAAAATCGCCGTTTTGAATGGGAAAATTTAATCCACATGAATCGTGTAGATCCAAAGTTTTTATTTGGGGAGCCTAACGTTAGCCTACCGTTAGCTAGCAGCTGGAGTAAACACGGTTAAAATGCTGCCAGCTAAATGGTGTAAAACTTTGTCTGTATTTCACTGTAGAGTAACGTATGACATTGTGCAGCTGCTGTTGTCGTAAAAACAACACAGATGTTGCGTTCACTTGAAACTCTCCTCGCCAGCCTCGTGCTGCATTCAAAGTTATTGTAAAATACCACACCGCATCCAGTGGTTGCGTTTGTCGTTTAACAGGAAATTACTGGTGAAATAAGTTATTATTATTACATTTTTAATAAATCATTTAATTTTGACCCTGTGGCCTTAGCAATAAACAAGCCATTCTATAATGTCACCGACTGTCATTTTGTGCAAACTTAAAAAAAAAATATATATATATTAAAAAATTTCGGTTTAGACACCGTTTTTAAAGTATCGTGGAGGGGGGTTTATAAAATGTGTCACCTTTTTCAGCCCTTCTGAGTTTGCAGGTATGCAGTACATTGTCCTCCAATTGGTCAATTGGAAGATTGCTAGAAGATTTTGGTTTTGGTATAGTAACGTAAATATTTGCATCAGCCTCATATGTTTGTGGGAATAGGAACTGTTTGTTCACAGTCGGTACATATCGTATCAATTATTGTATTTAGTAACTGTGAACTAGCATTCCTTAAAGGAACATGCTGACTTATTGGGAATTTAGCTTATTCACCGTAACCCCCAGAGTTGGACAAGTCCATACATACCCTTCTCATCTCCGTGTGTGTTGTAAGGCTGCCTGACGCCCCCAGCGGCAGCAGGCCATCACAGAACATGCAGGTGAATGGTTCCAGTAATCCTACTGCGTTTTTTTTTTCCTGCGTTCTGTCTCTTAACACAAACCATTGCCTGTCCACTGTGCGTTGGCATGTTTTGTCTCAGCGGAGGGCGCTTATATAAAACTTTGCAATGGTGAATAAATGTTCTGTTTTCTTTGTTGTTGTAGGTGGATGAGTTCATGTATGAGAGGCATCTGTACGGTACCCTTCCATCTCCGAATAATAGGGCTCCCCAAAAGCCCTGGTGTAATTCAAACACTGCCTACATACTTTTGTTGCAGCATTGTTTTCAGACTTGAATCCAGAAATGAGTTTATGATCAAATGCATTAAGATTATGCATTAAGGTTCTGTTTGATGCTGGAAAGCCAGTGCCAGACTGATATAAGTGCTTTAAAGTTGTTGTTTTTTAACAAAGGACAATGAAGTGGCTGCCTGTAGTTTGAAGTATTTTAAGTGATTATGAACATGACCAACTATTAGAGATTGAAAAAGGTTGCTGTTTAGGAGAATGTTTCAGGTAAGAAATGTTATCCTAATACAATACACATGATCCAACTTAACACTGCATACCAAGCATACATGTTTCCAAATTGTCTTACTTATATCTATTGCTGTTTTTCTCAAGACATCAGTCAAAATAATTTGGTGTTGTTGGTCTGTTTCTTAATTGTTATGGTTTTCATCAGCTAATTTAGTCACTTTGGAAAAGGACCAGCCAGTTGCACAAGAGCTATAACAGCCTGGGCAACAGTTTCTGCCCGAAGACAAACTAACAGACACAGGGGAACATTACAGGTGAGAAATGTTTTAAAAGAAACAAGTCTTATTAGTCTTATATATTTGTCATTAAATGATTTGAAATATGTCACTAAAACACAGGATGGAGGAGATTTTGGTGCAGTTGTTACTACAAATCTACTGAGATGAAAACCTGGACAGGGAGCAGGAGAGACTGTCAGAACAGACGAACAACTCTGGTGATGACAAACGGCAAAGAATGAAATGTGAGTGTCTGTTATTTGCATGTCATGTGTTTTTGTACATACTATACAATACTGCACTTGTTGCAGCTGGAAGTGTAGTCTGCCTCCACACCTGCACTGTGGGCTCATCTGAATAATCTGATATTGTCAACAACAGTGGGCCTGGTTCTGGCTCAAAGGACCATGAATAAATGAGTGCACAATGGCGCTACCCATGTACTGATAACTGGTTAATAGTGAATCATGGTCCCCTGAGGGGGGTCCGATAAGAAACAAACAAGTGTCACTTCTTAATTATCCTTTATGGCCACACAATCAAAACACGCTCATTTCTGCAACAGTATGTGGATGAAATGATATAAGTACAAACTAAATATATACTATATAACTAAGTTATAAATAAACCATAAACAATAAATCCCAAATTAAATCGAAAGCATTTAGTATATCTGTATATCTATGTCCCTGCTAATTGCTGGCATATATACAGTTAACATAGAAACAAATCAGACACACATTCAAATGCTCTCTCTAAACAGACAGTATTACCATGGGTATGCAGCCGCCTGCTGGTAGAGACAGTCAATTACAACTTGACCCACTTTCGCTTAACTGCGGCTCTTTGTGGTCATCTGGTGGGCCCTGTAGCCGGCTCGCAGTCATCTACTGGCGGCTTAACAACTGCCACTGGTAGCCGGTGTCCCAGATCTCCGTAGCGGCTAAATACAACCAGCAGCTTCCGCTCAGATTTTATTGTTCTATCGCACTAAGCTAAACTTAGTTTAAAATACTTCTATTTTAGATATATAATATATGGTCTATTAGTGAAGAAGCATTGTGTGTGTGTGTGTGTGTGTGTGTGTGTGTGTGTGTGTGTGTGTGGTGTGTGTGTGTGTGCGTGTGTGCGTGTATGTAGGTGTTGTATCAGCTGTTACTTCCTTTATTTTCTTTACTGGCAAAGAAACACTTGCATCAGTAGAGTATGTGACATCACTGAATATATATCTACCAAAGTTTTACAGCAGCAGAGTGACTGATCTACACAGCACAGTAACCAGTAAGGGAAGTGAAGTGCAGCTACAGTTTAATTGTCCCAAAATGTCTGCAGATATTTATGCCAAACCAGATGTGTCAAAGAAGGGGAGATACAACAGAAATGTGCAGGAAGACAAAGAAGAGTGGGAGGAGAAGGAGGTGGAAATATACGAGAGTGCAGACGCTATCGGGGATTATCACTCTGATAATCAGTCACACGGAGGAGGTAAGTAAGAAGTAATGACGAGTCAATATCATGAATAATCATGCTGATCTGTTTGTGTGTGGGTGCCCCTTTAAATCATGTTTGACTGATGTGTAAACTCTACGTTTGATCTCAGTTTAGTTTCTTACTCTCAGCTTTCAAAGCCCAGAGTGTTTGGGTTTGGTAACATTTAACTGACATTTAACTAAGTGTCATTTCTGAGATGTGAGGAAGCATTAACTCCGGTAATGACATGACACCACAACAGGGAAGTGCAGTGTGACAAAGTATTTAGAATATCATTAGCAATGCAGTGCCAAAAAAAGAGAGAGAGTGAGACTGAAGAGAAAGAGGAAGCAAAGTCACTATACTGCAGCCCTTTGTTGTGCCATTCAATGGCCCATTACAACTCAAAATTTCAGATGAGTTCACATTTGTTTTACCTTATTATAATTATTTACATAAGAGTGGTTGACTGACTACGTTTACGTGCACTTAGTTGTTAGACCCGGCTCATATCAGAGTCTTTGATGAGGTTTAAAAGTAGTTGTGTTTCCTCTTTTCTTTTGGCCGAGCATCTCTACGGCAGCCCTGCAAACTGTCATCTGGTTGGTTTACAGTAACCATAGCAACTCACAGAGCTGACCGTAAGCCGTAAACAGGCAAGAGGCCGTAAACTGTCACAAACTGCAGTAAAAACCCAGATTGAGACGCAGATTCTGAATGCGCTGTAAACATTTCCAAAGAATGCCTCTAAAACCTGAATAATACCAGAATATCCCACGTCTACATCAGAAAAATTGTACATTCCGAAAAAGGCCTTATTGGGAATATCCAAACACAATATGCTGTTTACATGACCTGCATCAATTTAGGAATATTGTCATATTCGGAAAAATAGTGGAATATAAGTGTGCATGTAAACATATTCAATGATTTGTTTAAAGGTGCTTTCAGACACTTATGCTCTCAGAAATAATGGAGCTACACCACATTTAAAATGTGACTTAACACGCTCAACCACAGATCAAAGCAATAAAGCTACTGGGTTAAGGTTATTGTAACAGGGGAATGATAGGAACTATGATAACAAAGACTCATGTTGTTTTCCTATTAATGAACCTGCTCTCTGTGTGCTTCGCCACTTTAGGACCGCACACTGAGAGGCATCCTCCAGCCGTCCAAAGGAGGCCTTTCAGAGCTGCAGCACTCTGTCTGGCAGTGCTCTGCTTTCTGATGATAACTGGAATCATCATCCTTTCTACATACTGTAAGATAAAATACACCTCACAACTACAAAGCACCAAATACTGAACTAGTAAACAATGGTGTACTACAATCAGCTTCAGGCTTTGAAGGATAGGTTCAGGTTTTTACTGACATACCATATGCATGCTGAAATACTGATTGGTCGCTGACTTTATTCCTACTTTCCATGTCGCCTGTAAAGTGATCCCTTTCTAACACGGTTCCAATTCTGTTCAGCTGAAGCTAACTAACTAATGAGGACTCATAAAAGCTTTGGCTGAATTTAAAAATTAATTAGTGCATGCAACAAAGTGTGGTTCTTATGTCCCAAAATGTTTGTCTTTAGTTTGAAGTAGAATTATTTGGTGTTGTTTTTTTTTTTTTTTTTTTTTTTTTTTTAATAAAATTAAAAAACCCCCCACAAGAAAAACTGAGCAGCAACTACAGCCAGATCCAGAGGAAAGTTTCTGGTAAGAAATGTTTCAAATCACAATAACACACAGGATCAAACTTCACACCTATTAAGCATAAATAATCTCAAACTGTCTTACTTTCATCTATTGCTGTTTATCTCAAGTCTTTTCCGTCGAAAACAGTCAGTTACAGGATGATGTAAAGCAGCTGAAGAACAGAATTAAAGATGAGAAAGTTTAAAAACAGTAAACACCTGTATTATACACATTTACATCATAGAACTTAATTGTGTATTTACCGTTGATTATAACTGTTTCATGCTGTTAAACTGTTTTACTGATGATGTGAATATTTCTGTTGGAGACGGTCACTTACAAATGAGATATAAAACCTGAGTAAAACTTTAAAGTATTTACAGAGTAAACATCCTGACAGGGAAACATGACAGAGGCAAGAAAGATCTTTAAATAGTGAAACTACATTTGTTTGACTTTAAGAGAAGTGGTGTCCTGACGGATGGAAGAGATCTGGATGCAGTTGTTACTTTAAATCTGATGAGACAAAGACTTGGTTTAGAAGCAGAGATGACTGTCGGCAGAGAGGAGCAGATCTGGTCGTCATAAACAACAAAGAGGAACAGGTTAGTGGGTTTGTTTCTGAGTGATCTTAGAGAAAAAAAAATTCAACAGAAATATTTAAATATAAAGTATAATATACCACAATTATTATTTTTTTCTTCAATAATGTTTGAAAAAACCCTTGAAATGTTAACTTTCTTATGAAAACTAAAAGTGCAGTTCCTCATGCATTCTCTGTTTCTGCTGATTATGAATATCTTTCTTCTCTTTCCTCCGTTACTAATGTGTGTTTACCGTCATGCTGTTGAGTCCAGTCCTCAGTGTGTGGTGGACCGAGGGATCCCTCTTGTGTTTGTTGAGGCTGATTGTCAAAGTGACGAAAACTCGAAACTAAAACTACAGTCTGTTTGTCAAGATGTTCCATGTTGTTTGTTTGGTTCTATTGAAACTATGGTTTGTTTCTTGCAATACATTTTCTCTTTCCTTCAGATGTAGTCACAAGATGACTTTACTACAACAGAAATGCTGAACTGTGAACAGAGAAATGATTGTTGTCTCTTGTCAACTTCTAGAAGTTTGTCACTGAGCTGAGTAAGGATGGAAAGTTTTGGATTGGTCTACGGGAGGAATGGAGACAAGAAGAAAGGAAATGGGAATGGGTCGACGGATCACCGCTGACAGAAATGTGAGACATTTTAAAGGATTTTGTTTTCATTGCAATTCTATCAAAGTCACTGTTTGTCACTAAAATAAGTGTTTTAAATAGAAGGATGCTGAGTTAAAGCAACTTTTTCCTATTAGTGTTTGAGAGAGAGAGAGAGAGAGAGATGGAGGGAGGGAGGGAGGGAGAGATGGAAATGCTGAATAGTAGACCTTTTAAATAAACATGAGCATCAGTCCCATGGATGACGTATGAAGTCAGCTTTGAAACCGTTTTGTGTCAGAGGCCAACAGAGGAGCTGCAACAAAAAGTCTCTCTGTTAACATTATAAATGTAAAGTGAAGTCTTACATCATAAAGATTTAATATTTGAACTTTCACAGATCTGAAAAGCTAGTGTAGTTTAATGTGTGTGCCTTATGGAAAATGTAAAGTCTATAGGACCGGCTGCTGGGCTTAAAAACAGACACTAGCAGCAGAAAACAAAGAAAGGGCGCCATCTTGGTTAGATATCAGAAGACCTGTGATAGCTTGTTTTTTGGGGATGATTCCTGTCAGTAAAAACCTTCAATGACTGAAAACAGAGATGTGGGAGTACTGGACAAGGGTTCATTCTGTCACTGGCAGTCATTACAGATTACATCAATTTACAAAGCTGAATCTTAAATGAGTTATTGAAATAAGTGTATTAATAACAGATAATATAAATATGTTATGCTAAATTCGACAGTTTACTTTAAATGAATACCAATCAGGAGTTTCAGCCCTGTTTAATAAAAGGTCGTTTTATTTCTCTGACAGGTTCTGGGCATCAGGACTGTCTCAAGATAACTGGTACACGATCGCTGCAATATGCTGCGATCAACAAGAAAAATGGACACAAGGAAGATGTGATTATGAGTATAAGAAGTGGATCTGTGAGAAATAGATTCTCTGAACTCTGTGATGACAGAGGGGTGTGTAGTGTTGGGATCAGCTTTGTCAAATCAGAGTAATTAACATTTTGCTCAGTAGTTTATTCTGTTGCTAAATAACCTGATTACATAGATATCGTCCCTCTGCCCTTCATAGTGAACAATCTGGTTAGAAGTCACGAGCACTTACTCTTACTGCAAAGAGAGCAATCAGAATTATAAATAGAGCAAATTATAACTTAATTACAAGTTATTTAAAAATGTACAGGTACTTAAATTTAATGAACTTGTAGACCTTAAAATAGCATCTCTAATGTACAAAGTATTAAACTGTGGAATGAATTAGAAATTGACTTGAAAAAGTGTAACACAATCATCCGATTAAAAATATTATTTAAATATAAGGTGATTAACAAATATAAAACAGAAGTGTGAATACCAGAAGGTGCACAAAATGTATTGGACTTGCAGATATATATATATATATATATATATACATATATATATATGTGTGTGTATGTATATTGTATTAGTGTTGTTCTTGTTGTTGTTTTTATTCTGTTCATTTTTTGCTTTGTTTGTGGAAGTTATGTTGTTGAATGTTATCTGGGCATTGACTGCTGTGAGTTACAGATGGCCGAAAATAAATAAATAAACTAAACTGTAGTCCTACAGGATTATAATAGCAAAAGCAAATCAAAACATGGAATTTTGCTCAGCTGTTTATTCTGCGTTGCTAAATAACCTGATTACATAGATATCGCCCTCTGCCCGTCATAGTGAACAATCTGGTTAGAAGTCATGAGCACTTACTCTGTAGTCCTACAGGATTATAATAGTAAAAGCAAATAAAAACATGGAATTGTAGGTTGTCAGCTTTAAGAACATTTTACACACCACCCAAAATAAAGCCCCTCCCTACCTCCATCTCCCCTCCCGAACTCATCCCTACAACCTATCAAATCAAATAATTATTAATTTATTCTTTTATTTGTATCTTATTCCATTGTAGCCTGTTCTTATTTTTTCATTTATTTCATGAAAGTTTTTAACTGCTTTTTAATGTTTTAGGTAAAGCATTTTGAATTGCCTTGTTGCTGAAATGTGCTAGAGAAATAAAGTTGCTTTGCCCTACAACCTGTAGCCTGTCAGTCAGTCACCAGGGCTCAGTTTTAAAAACTTTTTTATCTGGATCAAATTGATATGGATTTGGAAATCCCATGTTTTTCTATCCAGGATCACCTGAGGCCTGTACTACGAATCAAGATCAACACGTCCTGGATTTCTTTCAGTAATCCGGCTTCACTAACCTTAACAATTGCGGCTCCGGATAACCGGTGTCACGAAGGTGGTTAACAACTAGTTCAGTCAACTCAGGGTTTTGCGATCCAGCGGCACGCACGTTCACATAAAAGAGGTGGTGTTTGCACAGCATGACCAATCGCAAACATCTACCAGAGCCGCATGTTTAATATAAGAAGAGCAAATTATAATTCTACAGAAATATGAAGAACACAGCCTCGGTTTTACAGGGAAAACACAATACAGTCGCTGCTTCCTAAAACAGGAAGGATAGAGGGCAAAATAAAGAGCCGACGCTGTCTATGCGTAAATCACAACTCTTATTAATATCAGGATAAATAGCAAAAAATTGCCGGTGCAACACGGCAATTTTTTGCTATTTATTATGTTGTGTCCTGCCTTGG